>NC_143580.1:220402956-220573749 GCF_048544385.1 Mastigoproctus giganteus
AAAAGAGCTGGAGGATTTTATAAAGCAGCTTCCATCTCCTTTCATTCTGCTAGGGGATTTCAATGGGCACCATCCTATGTGGGGATCTCCCAAGATAGACAAACGAGGAAAACTCATTGAAACAGTTCTGGACAATCAGAATCTCACATTATTAAATACTGGTGCTAACACTTATTTCCACTTTTCCACTGGAGTATCTACTGCCATAGATCTATCAATATGTTCTCCAAAACTATTCCCACTTATTCAGTGGTTAGTTTTAAGTAACCCACTGAATAGTGATCATTATCCGATCATTTGCAAATTGCAAACAAATAGAACCTCACATATAACCAGCCACAGAAAATGGAAATTTAACAAGGCAGATTGGAACAAGTTCACCAATGCAATTTTCTTTGATCAAGTCATCAAAAGCCAGCCTATAGATGTTGTTACTGACCACATTACTGCACAGATAAAAACAGCTGCAACTTGTTCTATACCCAAAACCAGAGTTGGTCCTCATAGACATGCCAATGTCTGGTGGAATGATGCATGCCGTGATGCCAAAAAAGAACAGAATAAAGCATGGAATCTATTTCGTAAAAACCCAACAACTGACAACCTCATAAATTTTAAGAAACGTAAAGCTAAGGCACGCTATGTGCAGAAAAAAGCGAAAAAAGATTCTTGGATCCGGTTTGTTTCCACCATTAATAAAAATACAGAGAGCAGAAAAATCTGGAACAAAATTAAAAAGCTGAATGGTAAATTGCACCCGGAATCAACACCTATTATAAGTTGGAAGAGTAAAGATTACTCCTCTGCAATAGAAATTGCAAACGCCCTAGCCAAATCCTTTTCTGAAATCTCTGCCACATCCGCATATGAGTCAGCCTTTAAACAGATAAAAGCCAACGCAGAAAAGCATAAGCTTACCTTTAAAACAACGGCATCTCTTCCATATAATCGACCTTTTACACTACTTGAACTAGAGAGCTCCTTAAATAGGTCAGCTAATAGTGCACCAGGGTCTGATGGGATACACTATATCATGCTCAAACACCTAAAGAAGAAAGCTATGAACTCCTTACTGATATATTTCAACCGGATATTCTCTGAAGGCTACTACCCTCTTTCTTGGCGCCATTCAATAGTCCTAGCTTTTGTCAAACCTGGAAAGGATCAATCAAATCCACAAAACTATCGGCCAATATCTCTTAGTAGTTGCCTTGGTAAAACATTAGAAAGAATGATTCACGCCCGATTAATATGGTACCTAGAATCTCATTTGATAATAAACAGGAACCAGTATGGCTTTAGAAAAAATCGGTCAACTCTAGATCTTATGATCAAGGCAGAATCCAACATACGGAATGCTTTTATCCGTAAAGAACATCTTGTCATGGTCTGTCTGGATATAGAGAAAGCCTTTGATACCACCTGGCGCTATGGCATTCTTCAAAATCTGTATGCCACAGGACTCCGAGGTCAGCTACCACTAATCATACAGAGCTTTCTACAAAATAGAACCTTTCAAGTGCGTTACAGTAATTCTCTATCCCGCACATTTGTCCAAGAAGAAGGGGTCCCACAAGGTTCAGTTCTTAGTGCGACGCTCTTTGCAGTTAATTTAAACAATGTAACAGAGAATGTTCCAGTTAATGTTGACACCTATCTATATGCAGACGACCTTACAATATCCTGCCACTCACAAAATATGCGCTCAATCGAGCGTCAATTACAGCTCTCAATAAACAAAATACAATCATGGGCATCTCATAATGGCTATCGCCTCTCTGCAACAAAAACAACTGCTATCCACTTTTGCAAAAAGCGTCAGCTGCATCCAGATCCTGAACTAAGGTTAGGAATCCAACAAATACCACTCAGCAACAATATCCGGTTCTTGGGACTAGTACTTGACACTAAACTTACTTTTCAGGCACATAAGGCAATTACGGACGCAGTGCATGAAAAAGTTGAATATCCTCAAAGTGATCTCTTCCATGGCATGGGGAGCCGATCGCTTCACGCTTCTGCATCTATATCGAACCTTAATAAGATCTCGTCTGGACTATGGAGCTCCAGTATATGATTCTGCACGTAAGACAGCTTTGGCTTGGCTCAATCCAATTCAACATAGTGCTCTGAGGATTGCCTCCGGAGCTTTTAAGACGTCCCCAGTACAAAGTTTGTATATAGATGCCAATGAGCCTCCACTAAATCTCAGGAGGAAAGTATTGCTTCTTAGCTATGCAGCCAAATTACGTAGCCTCCCTTCTCACCCCATCTGGACATATCTCTTTGAACCTCAGTGGGTAAACTTATACAGAAACAAACCAAATGAAAATAAACCTGCAGGTATCCGGCTACAAGAGTTAACAGAAGACTGGGGCATCTATCTTGGAAATATATCTCAAGCTGCAGATGCAGTACAAGCACCATGGGCAATGTATACACCTCCTTGCGATAACTATTTTCTTCAGTGGGTAAAACACTCCCTATCGAACAACAACATTAGACAGTTACATGCGTCTCATGCATTGGCCAATGCTCGCAGTCTCCAAATATATACAGATGGCTCCAAAACTGATATATCCGTAGGAGCTGGAGTAATCAGTCCTACAACCACTGTTTCTGTCCAGTTACCACTTGAATGTAGTGTTTATACTGCTGAACTGTATGCGATAAAAATGGCTTTAAATGTCCTGAACGACCATCTAGACACCCAGATCATAATATACACTGACTCTTTAAGTGCTGTCAATGCCCTACAGAATAAATCACGAAATTTCCATCCACTTATCCCACAAATTAGATCTCAGTTATATCACCTCAGTGAAAATGAGCAAACTGTAACGTTTTGCTGGATACCCAGCCATGTTGGTATTCGAGGAAACGAGCGTGCAGATGAAGCAGCAAAACACCCTACTTGTTTCAATTACATCCCAGTTCCATATTCCGACTACAAACCAATCATACGGCAGATATGCACTGAGATATGGTCTGAAATGTGGCATCACCAAACAGATAACAAGCTCCTTCAAATAAAACAGAATCCACAGCTTTGGAGATCCAGTTCCCGATTAAACAGGCAAGAAGAGGTTGTGCTTGCTAGAGCACGAATTGGCCATACATATCTAACACACTTATTTTTACTACTAGGTGAAGATCCTCCACTTTGCTCGCTTTGTAGTACCACACTAACCGTGAAGCATATTATCATTGAGTGTCCACGTTACCATTCAGCCAGAATTGCATGTTTCAGATCTCTACTGAATTCACAAAACCCACTGCAACTAAAACATATACTAGGAGATGATGCCAATTTATCAGAATTGTTTATTTATCTGAAAATGATCAATGTATACAACCACTTCTAGACCCATCTATAATGTATTGATGAATTTTCGAAAGAAACAGGCGCAATTTGGCCATAGTAGCCCTTGCGCCAATAAATCCCACAACAACAACAACAGCATGGGTTTGTTAAGGGGAAGTCTTGTCTGACCAATTTGATTGGATACTATGATGTGGTCACAAAGGAACCGAATGCAAAGAAATTTTGATATCATGTATTTGATATCACAGGGTGGCAATGGAGGAAAATTTCTGCTATGGATAAAGGGATGGTTGAGTGAGATAAGACAGAGTGGTAATCAACGGACACTGCTCTTCTTGGACTAATGTTATTATTGGAGTCCCCCAGGGTTCAGTGTTGGGTCCATTTTTGTTTTCCGTATTTATTAATATTATTGATGATGGTATATCAGGCTTAGTGTCCAAGTTTGCATACAATACGAAGGTCGGCAGGGTTGTTAATGACACTAATGAGAGTATGCTGCTGCAACGGGATCTAGGAAAGTTGAGAAGGTGGGCTGAGAGGTGGCAACTGAAGTTTAATGTTGACAAATGTAAAGTACTGCATATGGGAAGCAATAACACCAGGATAATGTATTAACTGTGTGGTACTACACTGACAGTGATAGAGAGTGAAAAGGGCCTGGGGGTAATTGGCGGCAGATATGAAGTTTTCAGAGCAGTGCAGATGGTCTGCAAGAGTAGCCCATGGTGTCTTGTCAACGATATACAGGAAGTTTTCTAGCAGGGATAAGGAGGTGATTATCCCCTTGTATAAGGCAGTGGTCAGGCCACACCTTGAGTTCTGTATACAGGTTTGGAGGCCTCATTTTAAAAAGGATGTAGAGCTGTTGGAATGAGTACAGAGAAGGGCAACATGATTAGTGAATGGAACAAGGGGTTGCTCTTTTGAAGAAAGGCTTAAGTTTTGCAAATTACAGTGTCTGGAGATTAGGCACTTGCAAGGTGATCTGATTGAGGTGCATAAAGCCTTGAATGGTTTGAGCATGGTCAGTGCTGATGGGATTCTTCCTCTTGCTCAGAATAATCGTCTGATAGGGCATAAATTCAAATTGAGGAAAGACAGTTGTGGTTTAGACGTGCGGAAGTTTGCCTTTAGCCAGTAGGTGATTGATTGCTGGAACAAACTTCCATCTGTCGTAGAAGTTGATAGCTTGAATAGGTTCAAGGCAGAACTAGACAATCATTTGGAGTGAGTGGATGAGTAGATTGAGATGGGTGTGTGTGTGTGTGTGTGTGTGTGTGTTTTTTTTTTTTTTTTTTTTTTTTGGTTGATGCTATATAAGCTTGCTTTCTTGCATCCTATGCCTTTGCTAAAGTGTAATAAAAATCAGAAATAAAGCATAAAAAAATTTATCTATACAAATTGATCATGCCTGTTGAGACAACTTGTAGTGTGAAATTCTTGTGTTTCCCATTCATGGAATGACTGGCTGTTACATATGATAATCTATGATCATGTGCAGAAATTCTCCATCTAAGTTGAACTGCCCTCCCTTTGTGGCTCCATTTAGCGGTTTTAAAGATGTGAAAATTACATGGGGAGTGGTCAGGACAGTTTGGAGTATTCTAGGCATTCCCCTCCATACCTGTTCAATGTTATTACCATTAATTGAGCAGTATGGGGGGGGACAGGCATTTTTCTATGACAAAACAACTTTCTTGAACAAAAGTTCTCTATTATGCTTCAACTCATTGCCTCTCTTAAATGATCTAAAGTTTTGCATTATCATTATTAGTTGATGGTGTCACCATAGTCCACAAATTTAATCCATGGTAGGCCCTGATAGGCAAAAAAAAAAAAATGCTGTAATGTTTTGTATTCTAACCATTTAACTGTGCCTTCATACATGGTGAAGAGTGCTTGTTTCCATTACATGTTCATTTGCTTTATTTCTGGACTGAATTGGTGACACCACAATTTATCACCTACAACAGTATGGTGGAAAAGTCTTTGCCTTCCTGTTTGTAACAGACAAGATGTTGCAGGCTCAGTCTCGTTTTCGGTGCCTTTTGCTGTGTGTCTGATGTTTTTAGTTTCAGTATTGAAGTTAACTAATGCTGCTACCTGCCACATGGTTACATGTTTGTCATTCGTCACAATGCTGTTCATTGTAGGAAAATTTTTGTTCATAATGGCACGGTGTACCTGGCCTTTTTGGTGGTGTCATCCTTGGTTGATTTGTGGACCTTGTTGAAATTTGCACACCAACTATCCATTACTTTTCAAAAAGTACTCTCCATACACATCTTATTATATACTTTGAAATGTTGGATGGTTTTCCTTCTGCTACAAAAAACAAATAAATTATACACATTGTCAACTCTAGATGCTTTCATGAGGTGTTTTACAGAAATTCATACAGATGGCTCATGACAGATATTGGTAGATGTGTTCCTCTCTCTCTCTATATATATATATATATCCATTTCTCTTTGTGAGGGTGAAGTAATTGCTGTCAGTTACCCAGATGTAGGAGTTTTCTATTTTTTTAAAGGTCTTTTATATAGTAATGACTGAAATATGACAGGAATGTGATGTGAAAATCAACTCAGAATTTAGGATTTTTTTTATTTATTTATTTTTTTTTTTTGGCTGATGCTGTATAAGCTTGCTTTCTTTCATCATATACCACTACTAATGCTAATACTAACGTGAGCTCAAGGATGGGGAGAGGGAGTTGCAATATTAATGGAGCTCAGCAATAGATTTACCATGGACTGCAGGAATATTATAGTCATACTTTGCAATTAAGATATAATTATTTAATAGTAACCTATTTGAACATACTTTTCCAGTTGAAAGTGGTAATTAAAAAGCTAAAATGAACAGTATTTAAAAACTGAATTATTGGAAATTAAAAACTGGTTCCATTTGAAAACTAGTTTCTGTATTAACTTGGTTGTTTTCTTGTAGATTTTTACCATTTCTTATTGTTGGCATTTTTTGTAAATGTGATTTATATTTTTTTTAGATAAAGCAGATAAGAAAGCACAACAAGAAAAAATGGAAAAACAGCAACAAGAAAGACAGGTTTGTTTCTTTCTGTAAACATTTTATTAATAGCATAAATGTGTTCAGCTTTTGTTGTAATTTAAAACAGTCATTCCCAGCCAGTGTTCCTTGAAGAACTTGGTATGCTGCACAAAATTAACACATTCGGTCCCGCCAGTGAATTATGCTGATGTGTTTTTTGCTTTCATAACACAATTGGCATAACATGGTATAGTGCTTTGTGGAAGATAAAGTAAATTCAGGAGATCATAAGTAGCTCTTGTCATATTTCCTATATCTAGTAAAGGTCCTGTGTATTCTTAGAAGTTATTTGTCTTTACACTTCATTTGCTTCTTGCTTGTATTTCTTAGAGTGCATTGGTTTATTCTTTTCTTCTTTAGGAAAGAACTAAAAGTGATTAAGCTACAGGAAATGTAATGATTGGACAGCTGGGTCTTGGAAAGGGGATGCTGTGTGTGTGTGTGTGAGAGGGCACAAGTGACTTCTTGCACCACAAGAATTGTGAGGCTATGCTAATAGTAATACAAAAATATTATTTTTTATTTCATGGCCTAATTGTATTTGAAATGACAAGTTTTGTGGTAAAGAAAAATAATTTAGATGAGTATTCGGTATTGTTGAGAATGTTGTAAAAATCAATCTGAATGTGACTTTTCCCAAGAATGTGAAAAATAGTGTTGCCAGTAAGTCTATGAAAGTAATCCCTTGATTGGTGATATCTTCACCAATGAAGGTGGGTGAAGATATCATCCATCGTGATTGACCTACAAATTCTCCTGAACTCAGTCCAATTGAACACCTGTGGGATGTTTTGGAAGAGGAAGTGAGGCATATGGACACACAACCATCATCTATTTCGACACTATGGAAAACTTTTCAGGAAGCATGGCTGATCTCTTGGATGCCACTAGACACCTAGTGGAGTCACTGGCTAGGTGAATAGTGGCTGTTATCCTTGTGAACAATAGCCAACATAAATAAATAAATAAAATTTTCTGTTTATACTCTGCGATGACCAAACGGTCAGAGCGGTTTGCATCATAGATTGAATACAAGAAACAGCACTGTATTCAGTAGTCAAGGGCTTGAACCCCGGTCACTCAAGGCATGTGTACTTGGGCACCTGCACGCCTGACCACTAGGCTACGGCAGCCTGTGATCACTCAGTGTATATCACCCTTAGGTGTTTGGGGGGGGGGGGGGTGTCTCATTCCCAGTTTTAAACTCTTATAGTGCAGCCATTTTTCAGTATTTTTAATTTTTTTTTTTTTTTTTCTTACCGATTATCAATATTATATGAACTCTAAATACAAAATATCACTTTCATATTTCTAGCTTTTTTTTTTTTTTTTAACTTTTTTTTTTAAAAATGGTAATGTTTTTTGGTCCCACTTTTTAAAGCAATTGGCATAGAAATAAACAAATGTTCCTCACAGATTTTTTCCCCCCCATTAGTAAAGAATAGATAGGCTTTTGTGAATGTTTAATATGATATACAAGATTGCTAACTGCGATAAGGAGTTCTGCAAATTGCAGAATCTGGAAACTAAGCATCTCCTGGGGTGATCCGATTGAGGTATTTAAGGTTTTGACGGGCTTGAGCAAACTCATTGCTGATGGGATTCTTCCTCTTGCTCAGACTATGCACATGAGGGGGCATAAATCCAAATTAAGGAAGGATTGTTGCAGAATAGATTTTTTTTTTTTTTTTTTTTTGATTTGGTAGTTGTTGGCGCATCGGCTTCTGTGGCCATATTGCACCTCCCAAGGTTTTTGCAGTACTTTGATCCAAGCCCGAGGCGGGAATCGAACCCGCGACCTTTGGGTTGCCGGGGAGGTACTTTACCCACTCGGCTAGCCCGGTCGGCGCAGAATAGATGTGCAGAAGTTTGCCTTCAAACAACTAGTGGTTGATTGCTGGAACAAACTTCCATCCATTGTTATGGAAGTGGATAGTTTGATAAATTCAATGAAGAATTAGACAAACAATTGAGTGGGAGGTGGACAGAGAAGTGAAATGGGGGGGGGTTTGGTTGGTGCTTTATAAGCTTGCTTTGTTTACATCATTTGCCGCTGTTAATACTAATACTAATCTCATCCATATCTACAGGGTTATTTCAAAATGACTATGACATGGCAGCATATGAAGAATCATCATTCATTTTTACAAAAGATGCCAAGGATATTGTGTTCTCATTGAAAACAAAATTTCCAGTTCAGAGTCACAAGTTGCTTAAGATTTTTTTTTTTGTGAATTTTTTTTTTATATATAAAATTAAACTGTCACTCTTTCAATTGGATGTCTTGTGAAGGATCACCCATTACATAAACAAATGAATAAAAACAACTAAACAATGTAGATGGCTGCCTCCAGGGAACTGATGCTGGTCAAATAGCAAAACCACTTTTTGGGCATCGCTTTGTCACAATTGTGTTATTAGTTCCTGAAAAACTGCAGGCACTACAAAATAAAGGGTTTCTTTCAAAGCTACTAGGACTAACCAAAATGGGTTGATTATATTTTACTGCATTTTGCTGCCTAGTGAGAGTGGGTAAAAGAGATAGTACTATTTCCAAAAAATTTGGCACCTCCGTAGCCAGGTGGGCAGGAGCAGCAGTGCGTAGCACACGCTTCTTGATTAGACTGGGGTTCGAACCCGTGACCACCAAATACGGAGGATGTGGAAAGGTCAGGAAATGACCACCACATATCCCTGGAGCGATATGGCCTTAGTTGCTAATGCTCCTAAAAACCAAACAACAAACAAACAAACATCCAAAAAATTTAGTATAGTTTTTCTTGTTTCTCAGCAAGGTAGGGTATCAAATGTTCTTAATACCTTTAGGTGTTCATTCAAACCCCAAGTGCCTATTGGAGGGTTAAACTTCTTGGCTAAAAGAAAACCTTCCTATAGTCCAGTCTAAACCTCTCTCCTCATAATTTGAATTTATGGCCTCTAGTTTTGGAATCATTTATAACCATGAAAATTTCATTCATATTACTATTTCCTCTCAGAGCCTTATAGACCTCAACCAAGTCCTCTAAAATGCCTAGTTACTATCTCTATAGCCATATATAAAAAACATATTTTTATAAGGAGCCCTTTAGCAGGTGTTGCCAATCTTTTGATTCTTTCCAGAGACTCACTCAGACAGGAGATGTGATCATCTAAGAGATGTAATCAGAAGAGATACTGGAGAAATGGACTGGATTTGTTTTCATGAAAATATACTTATATACAGATCCATTAAACATTAACAGTTGGAATTTAATAGTTATTTAAACAGTACCCCAGTCATGGAATAACATGATTTGAGTACTCTTTAGCTTTACCACATCCACGTGACTGGACTGATCTGTACCATTCAGTTTCCTTCTTGTTCTGAGGGTAAAAAAACTATTGTTTGAACGAGTTGATTTTTGAAAGAGGCTGAAAAAATGCATTGTTGCTCAAGAATATTTTGAAGGAAATGTTTAAAGGCAAACATGCTTTCTCATTTAAAAAAATAAAACATTTTAAAATTCCTGGAACTTCTTGAATATACTGTGTAGTTTAATTTTTTTAAAGTAAAATATCATTTACTTCATGTGTCTAGTGTAAATATTCTTGTTTATATTATCCAGACATTAAATATGTGTATTGTTTATAGGATAGAGCTGAGGAATTAAGAGAAATGGCAATTAAAATGAGACAAAGGTAAATATATTTATTTGACTAATAACATTTATCAATATTTATAGCAAAAATTTGTGTATGTAGTTTTTATGTTCAGTTATTTTTTTTATTATTATTTTATTTATTTATTTTTTAATTTTTGTGAAACCACAAACTTCATTTAATTTCGGTACTGCTTAATGTAAGGGAGAGGTGTTATTTAAAAGTCGTGCATACATTTAGAAAAATCCCCACATTGGAAGAATCTATGCACACTACCATGTGCATGCATTCAGTACCCTAATAACAGTGTATTGAACTAAAGAGAGAGAATAAGAGGCCCTGCATATGGTAAACCACATGGAGACTTGCGCATTTGACATTGTGGGAAACTTAGCTTACAACAGTTACCAAATATGGGATAATTCTTCTAGGAATTCTTCCTCTCAATAATAACAGCATTTTGTAGTTGCCATTGATGTTCACTTTGTCTTGCAACAAAGTGAAATAAGGTTTTTACCATATTTAGTAGTGTATGTATTTAATATTAGTTTATCGAAAAAATCAGTTTGAACAAAAACTCTACAAGAGTTTGGCTGACTGCACTGCCACTTGGAAAATAGTTATGCTATCATATGGACCTGTGTGTAACATTCCAAAAATTCACTGCTTTTGGGATAATAAATAAATTAATGAATTTTCTGTTTATACTCCGGGACGACCAAACGGTCACAAGATAGACAGAATACAAGAAACAGCACCATATTCAGCAGTCACAGGCTTGAACCCCGGTCACTCAAGGCACGTATACTTATGCACCCGCGCACCTGACCACTAAGCTACGGCGGCCTTAATGATGTTGATATTCAGGTCTTTGGACATCAATTACTATAGCTGTGTGGTTGTGCAGTTTAATTGCTTGCATTTATAATGTTCTGTATAAGTTGGTCATTTCAGCCAGAATCTATTATAAATAAGGATTCTAAATGTCTGGGCAAGTTATTATTAAGTAACACTGTTCACAAACAAGTGCTGTTTTGAGTGACTATCCTTTGTGATGTCATAACCTATATATTAAGCTATTGTTCTTGTATACAGTTTTAATATTTTAAATTGACCAATGCACTTTATTTTTAATGTTATGAAAAATGGCATGTAGAACATATACATGACTGATAGTTGTGTGATCTTGCTATTGATAAAAAAAAATGCATTCATGCAAAGCACTTCAGTTTTTTATTATGGCCTTGTCTTAAAAAAATCCACCCTATTCTTAATTTTCTCTTAATTTATCTTGAAAGAACTAACTGATCTTTCCCTACTTCCCTTTTTTTTTTTTTTTTAATTAGTTGTGGACTCCATTTTTGGTGTGATATTTTCCTTTTTCTTATTTTTTTAAATGCAAAGTGCAAGCAGTGGTATACAGTGCTCTTTGTATATAATTTGAATGAAAATTAAGAACATAACATTGTGTAAAAACATTTATGACTGTTAATAAGATTGTGTTGAATAACCTGATCAGATAGCCATATATGACAAACCTTATTTTCAGTTCTTGTCAGTGTTATTGAAATAATAATATTAGTTACAAGTTACATAGTAATTGAATGTAAAAAAAAAAAAAAAAAAAATAATAATAAAAGTAATCAGTCCATGAGCAGTGGTTCCATTCTGATCACATGAACTAGACAAAGGCTATTTCTCCTTTCTCCATACCTAGGAGGGAAAGGGTTGCTTTGGTTGACTTATTTGTGCAGTAAATCTGGCCAGATAAATTATAAATATACTTATAAAGTCTCCTCTATCAGTACAATAGAGCAATGAGATTGTTCTACTGTACTGATAGAGGAGATTTTATAAGTATATTTATTATAATTAGAAAGGTTTGAGATAGAAGTGCTACTTCTGGAAGATTTGTGAGCAGAGATAAAGGTAGTAGACATTTGCACCTTATGAAGAGTGGCTATTAAATAACAAGCCTATGTGTGCAGCAACTACACACCAAGTACCACCTGTGAAATAAAGGCCCAGCAGTTGATCTTGAGCCTTTCCCTAGTTTTCTGCCAAGTCACATTCCAACATACTCTTTCGCTTTGCAGTGAGACAAGTTTTCATTATCTTGTTTTTTTTTTTTTTTTTCAATTTTCCAGAAAAATTATAAGACAAAAGAATCGAACAATGAATCTAGCTCAAATTTTTAATAAAACTGAACAGTGTTCTCTCCAGAAAATTTAGCCAGCCATGTGGCATTATGACGCAGCCAGGTGAGGAAGTGTAATGTTTTGCAATATTATAAAATTTTCTGTTATTTATAAATGTGACTAAGCGATCCAGGGTTAATTTAACGTTATATGCTACTGTTGCATTGATCTCACTCGCATAGTATGTTTGATTTAATATTGATCAAGAGCAGTGAGCAGACCATATGGTATCGCAAGAATCGCTTAAATTTTAGCTGGGCGGTGCACCCATTCAACAGGTCCTGGGGAAAACACTGCTGAAGAAAACACCAACTTGAAAGTTATTACATCAATTTTTTTATGGGGAAGATACTATGTCAAGAGCTTGCATAAAATATTTTTAGAAGGAAGAGAGAATGTATAAGATGATGAATGACCAAGCCATCTGGTATCCATGAAAACTGATTAAAAGGACAAAGAAACAGGCAAATTTCAACTGAAAATTTAAGCATGAGAAATGTGTGTGTGTGCGAAGATCAAAGAATTAGAAGACTCTGGGTTTGTGGTGATGTTTTGAAAAAAATTGAAGATCTAGACTCTGCATTACTTGAAATGAAAGTTGGCTGTTCCAGTATGACCCGGAAACTAAAGGACAGTCAATGCAGTGGGAGGACAAAATTCCCCAGACCAAAAGAAGCAAGAATGCCAAAATCAAAAATGAAAACCATGTTTCTTGCTTTCTTCGATATTAAAGGAATTATTATGGCTGAATATGTTCCACCAAATCAGACTGTCAATCAAACATACTACATTGAAGTTCTGACAAGGCCACATGAAAAAATTCGAAGGAAGAGACCTGAATTGTGTAAGGTTAGTTGGATCAAGACAATGCTCCAGCACATAATCCGCTCTGTTCACCAGTCAGTTTCTGGCCAAAAACAAATCTCTGTATGTGAACATGCACCCTACTCACCAGACCTTAGCCTCTTGTGACTTTTTTTTTTTGACTGTGACTGGAATTGATGGTCACTCTTATAGTGAATTGTTGATAGTAGGGAAATTGGATTGAGCTTGCATCACATTATTGAGTGCAGCTGCAATAATAATAATAATAGTATTTTTCATATAATGCAAGGAAGTCACAGTCTTCTGCTGAACTGGCAAAAAAAAACACAAAGTAGATAAGAAAATACAAACTATATGCTTCCCCCTTCACACAGGTAACTATCCGGTTGACCTTTGAATTTATTCAAACTTTCAGCCTCAACTACCTGCAAGGACAACTTGTTCCGGCAATCAACAACTTGCTGGCTAAAAGAAAACATCCTAGAACCTAATCTAAATCTCAACCCCTGTAATATTAACAACTATCATATTATTAATGTGATGGTTTTTAATGTTATCCATGATTATGCAATTTCCCTACTGTGTTCTCTCAGAAATTGACTGATTTGCTCCTTGGTTTTCAACAGTTCTTGTCTTGTTTGAAATTATTTTATTTACTGGATGCCGTATTAGTTTTTATTCGCTTTTATGGGTATACCTGTAAATAGAGAAAATGGGTTAACCTTATACTTTAATTTGAGTTCTCTAAGCAAACAGCCATAGAAGATACACTTCAGTCTATTATATGACCACGTGCGGTAATTTTTTGTCTAGTGTCCTAAGTAATAATCATGACCTGTTTAAAAATATTCAGAAATGTTCAAAAATATTGCTTTTCCATCTAGTATCTCTGACTAGTTGATAGAGAAAGCAGCCATCCTAAGTGGTCAGTGACAATATTTATTGCTGATCACGTAGTGCAGATGTTCAACCACAATTCTGCCACCGATTAAGTGCCTCCGTAGCCAGGTGGGCAGGAGCAGCAGTGCATAGCACACACACGCTTCTTGATTAGACTGGGGTTCGAGCCCGTGACCACCAAATACGGAGGATGCAGAAAGGTCAGGGAATGACCACTGCATATCCCCGGAGCAATATGGCATTAGTTGCTAATGCTCCTAAAAACCAAATAACAAACAAACAGCCACCGATTCCTGCTTCAATTTTGACTCACACTCGTCCTAAAAAACTCATTACTTTTCTTTCTGAATATGCATATTCAGCTACTTCTTTAACAAGATGTCTAAAGGACATCTTGTTAAGGAAGCAGCTGAATAAACAGGCTGTTCTTTAGATCTGCAAGATGCTACTACTCCTTTTGCCACTCACCAACATATTTTCTGCATCCCATCTTTTGTGATGGAAACCGTAGTTTTTTTAATCACAGCTGGTCTACCTGCAAATACAGAAAATGGGTTAACCTTATACTCTAATTTCAGTGCTGATATCAAACAAGATGCATGTGTTCAATTTGTTATGCCCTAAATACCACATGTAATTAATTCTTTGTCCATTGTGTGTGGGTTAAAAACAAATCTCTGTATTTTTCAACATTTTCACAGTTTTATATAAATATAAAACTGAAAATGTTGATATCCAACTATTTTACATGTATTTATATCTGCAAGTGAGTTCTATTGCCATTGTAATACAATTAAATATGGTATGATTTTATGTAAAGCTGTTAATTGCCAGTATATATGAAAGAAATGTATAATCTAAAATTAACAACATTCATTAATTAATGAGACAATGTTGCATAGTTTAAAATATAATAAAAATAACTTCCTAATATACAAAATTGATAAAAATCAAATTAGTAGTTCTGCACATTGATGGGTACACTTTCTAGGACTGCATCTGCTAAATGGTCCTTTTTTTATTACTTAAAAATTTCTGTTTTTTTGTTTTAAAATTAGTAGTCTAGTTATTATTTATGTTTTGGTAAAGTAGGTGGAATTGTTCCTTACGGTGCGACAGTTCTCAGAAACTAGAGTTGAAGTTTTAGAGAATTCTGTTGCCATTGTTGTCAGTGTTCATTGCATCAGTATAAGAATGATATAAATACTAGTTAATATTCTTTTATGTGATATTCCATAGGAGTATAATTAATGTTAGAAGTATTTTTATTAAGACTAATGAGATACAAAAAAAAAAAAAAAAAAAAATGGAACTTCCATGCATAGTGTTTTTTTTTTTTTTTTTTTTCTGTTCTGTTCTAGTCAGTCACAGAGAATGAGCAGTAATGTACTGAGCAACCCCCTTTTCAAAGCCTAAAAGCCCTGGTTTTGGGGCTTTTAAAAGTACAGACAAAACAGGAGTGATGGAGCGATTTAAAAAGCATATAGAATCTAAAACAGTGCATCCATTTCTTTGACATGGGTGACTGTTGTAATATGGTATGACATAAACACTGGGAAAACAAAAATGAGGATAGGAGTATTTTATAGGCCAAATGACTATGATAAATATAATGAAAAACTCTACAGAAAAATAAAAAAAAAAGACCAGTAATATGCTCATTGAAGATATTAACTGTAACTTTATGGGCTAGTTGCTCACATAGTTGCAGAGCTTTTCGGATTTATTGGATGTTAGAGGGACAACACTATCACTACATTAGCATGTTAAAGACAACACTACTGTGTTATAGAGACAACAAGAGAAAGAAGTACTCTTGGTCTTGTTATCAGCACAGACTTTGTGAATTAAGAATTCCCAGATAAAGGAACTGCTAGGTGGCAGTGATTGTGAGCTATTGATGGGATTAACTTAAAGATTTAGCTATTATCAAGGATAAAGGGAAGAGATTCTGCTTTTGTAAAGATCTCTACAGTGATCTTAGACAGTTTTTATCTATTCGGTGGTACCAGCTGATGTTTTTAACAACTTCATATTGTAAATTGGAGATTATTCAGGGAAATAATTTTTGTATGCCAACTAAAAGATATCATTCAAGATTTAGACCTTAATGGATGTCAGTAAACTGGTGAGACTTGTGGTAGAGGAGAAAAATGCATGGGATAATTATGAATTATCAGGGAACAAAGAAAACTACAATAAATATAGCCTAGTTAGCAAGCTAAGGCAGATTATGGGAAGTCTTTCACTAAAAGTGCAAAGAATTTTTTGCCAGTCCTTTGCTATTATGTTAAGACTAGAAGGAAAGGGATGAACTAAATTTTCCCACTAGATATGAATGGCATGACTATTGATGATACCGTTGAGGTTGCTGATAAAATGAATAAAGATTTTGCATCTACATTCTAGAGAAGCATTTTAGAGATGGGGATGCCAGAAATATATCAGATTCTAAGAGGAAACTAAATAAGTTTGATAAATGAGAAGAAAGTGGAAGAGAAACTGTTGAAGCTTAAAGGTAAGTAAGGTACTGAATCCATCCAATTATATTAAAAGAAGGAACAAAAAAAAGGTAAGTAAACCTTTTTCCTTAATTATAAGAGCATTCTTAGATTCAAGTGAGGTCCTTGCAGATTGCAGTATGTAAATGTCTCACCTAGTCACAGAGGGTGATCAAAAGGTGATTCCCTTTATCCATGTTGTGATCATCTTGACAGGAATGCAGTTATACAGCAATCGCAGCAAGGATTTGTTAAGGGAAGATCTTGTTTGAGCAATCTGATTGGTTACTGTAATGGAAACTGGATGCAAAAAATAATTTTCACATTGCATATACTTAGATTTCAGTAAAGGTTTTAAAATTGTTTCACATGAAAAACTGCCATACAAATGGAGCAGCATAACATTAGGGGTAAGTTACTCCCTAGTCACAGAGGGTGATCAAAAGGTGATTCCCTTTATCCATGTTGTGATCATCTTGACAGGAATGCAGTTATACAGCAATCGCAGCAAGGATTTGTTAAGGGAAGATCTTGTTTGAGCAATCTGATTGGTTACTGTAATGGAAACTGGATGCAAAAAATAATTTTCACATTGCATATACTTAGATTTCAGTAAAGGTTTTAAAATTGTTTCACATGAAAAACTGCCATACAAATGGAGCAGCATAACATTAGGGGTAAGTTACTGCTGTGGATAAAGGGATGGTGGTAGTTAATAAGGGTCACTGTTTTCTTGGACTACAGTTATTAGTGTAGTCCCTGCGGATTCTTTGATTGGACCTGAATTGTGGCCACGGTAACAGCTGATGTGTGAACAGGAGCCTCATCCTGCTGAAACAAAACACTTTTAGTCACTTTCCTGACCTCTTTGACTTGATTGCTTTATCACTTGGAAAGATACTGTTCCATTATTATCCCTTTAGAATCCCAGAAGATGTGCATAACCTTGCCTGTTGCTGGGACTGACTTAGCCTTCTTTAGGTGTGTGGTGAATCAGCATGCTTCAATTCCATTGTATCATCTGGCCAGAGTTTTTGGGATCTGTTTGATAATGAGCAAAAGGTTCTTTGAAGTTTTTAATTGAAGTAATTTCTGATCAAGTGTCAACAGGCAATGGTTTCTTTACCCATTGTAAAGAAACCATTGTCATACCTAATTTGTTTGACAGAATATTTTGCATCCATCATAATGCCATAAAATTTATCAATGTTTTCTGGAATGATTACTATTAATGGGCAACCACTGCCCTTTTCATCTTTGATTCTGGTTCTGCCATGTTTAAATTCAGCTGCCCAATTTTTGACAGGTGCATGTTGATGGAGCAGATTCTCCTAATGTATTTGCCATGTCTTCACAAATACCCCTTGTTCAATAACTCATTTTGTAAAGGTACTTTATAAATCAGGTTTATGGGTTTTTTTATTATTATTATTCTGGTTTGAACTCGATTGACACAAAAAAAAAAGCATAAAAGTGTCGTAAGTTAAGAATTATAACTCTGCATGTATTCAGATAAAAGTTCAAATTATTGAAAAAAGTTTCCATTTAAAAACTCTTATAAATGACAAGGTAGAAAATTTCTTCAATGGGTAGCACAGTCTTCAAATTTGAGATTTTTTGTGCAGGCACATTTCCAGTACTTCTGTGTCATTGAAGATAAAGAAATACTTGAAGCAGTAGGTGTTTTGCAGTACTAGTTCTGTTAATTTCAATGTGAGAATCTACCAGATACTATTATGGAAGAAGAAAGAATTGATGGATATTGGTTCTTAGTTGAGGAACTAAATATACAGAGAAGCTTGAAATATAACAGATTACCTTGAGTCATGCTTAACATTTTAACAATTCCTCATAACAGTGAGTATATTTTGCCTGTTCAAAAAAAAAAAAAAAAACTTGCAATCTCCTGCTGGTGAAACTTTGGAAAATCTCTCAACAGCAAAGTGTAGATGGCAACACTATTGTTATAAACAAAACTTTGACTCAACATTTCTTAAGAGAGCAGAGTCTGCTCCCTGCATCTTACTTGAAGCAGTCATGTCAGTTGATGTTTAACAGACAATCCAAACAGAAACCTATAGAAAAATCCTAGTTGTGCTGATGTTTGAAAGCATATTGTACTGGTAAATAGTCCTACAGCTTACCATATGTATTTTAATATAAAAATGCATATGTTGTCAATAAAATTTAATTTCAAGTCCAAAGACTGAATTTTAAAAAATCTGCTTTCTTCTTACCAGATCTTTATATTTTCGAAAGTTAGAATTCAACAGCTATGGTAATATGTAGTCACATGTCGTTATGGTTGGTTAGAGAGAAACACTGGCTGGAAGTCCTTAAAATATATGACATATGGGCTACACCTTCAACAGAAATAGTGTGCATGTGTTCGCCTCAATTTGAAAATCTTATAATTTAGAATGATGATTGCTGGCTCAATGTCAGATAGTTTAAAAATGAAAAGTCTGACTTGATGCCAAGTGAACCAGTTTCTCCCAGCCTTCTGAAGATGACACATCACTGTGGAATGTGTCTGAGTTTTGCAGTATTTTCACTCCACATAACCAGTTCTGTATTTACCCTTGTTGCAGGAGCATGAAGTTCCTTTTTGAAAAAGAATGAATATCTCAAAAGCTCCAGTGTATGTATTTTGTTATGAATTGTGCAGTTTCTCACTTTTATATGTTATAGTGAATATTTATATTTATTTGTAACACTTGTAAATTCTACAGTTTAGCTCTCTTATTCATCATATGGAGTGAAATTCCATTATTTTGAGTACACCTTTAACAAGAGGCAACAGTAATGAACACTGTTAATATATGTCATTTTAATAACAGAATTTCCCTACATTAAATAGAGAAATTCTGGATAATAATTGAGTGAAGTATAAATATGAAAATTCATTATAACAAGTGCTTTGAATTACAGCAAAGATGTAATTTTTCTTACACATGATTTTGCAAATGTAACTCCTTAATTTTAACCACTACTGATCACTGGCATGTCCATAAATTTTGTTTGGATGGATAAATGAGGGAAGGCTTGTACACTCAACACTGGCAGCTTTTACAAGCTTCAACATATGAGAGTATAATTATGTAATATAAAACAGTGGGGGAAGTCTTTAGCTTGCCCCTCCCTCAGTTGCTGTTTCTAATATAGTTTTTATAATTGGAGCAGTAACTCAGTTTGTGTAAACTGAATTAGAAACACAGTACTAGTAAGGGCTGCCACAAGTGGGTAGGCGAGGTAAGCATCTCTTGTGGGCGGCAGTTCAAGAGGGTGCCAAAAAAAACTTTTGACATATACAAGTCGGACCTATGTTTAATTAACAAACTTCTTTATAGTGAAATTTTCTATTTAGCGATATGTGCAATATCACATGTTCTTTCATTTTGCTCAAAGCATTTCATAATTTCATTTTTTTCCTCTATCGACAGAGGCAGACTGGCCATAAGCCTTACTGGGGAAACCCCGGTGGGTCGGGGGGCTTGTGTGATTTTGGCCATAAACACTTGTATGAGGCCATTACAAATTTTCCCCGGTAAACATTTTTGACAGTCTATCAATATTGCTTTTCTTTTCTCTCTAAATCTGTAGTATCTTCACCAGCAAGCTTCCTTTTCAAACTTTTCTCAAGTATTTTACTCATTTTTAGAGAATAAAACACAATTACAGTATAAAAAAAGACAAATGAGAAGGCACGTTTGATACACAAAGCTGTCCGGTTGTACCAACTGAATAAACAAAGCAGTGAAGACAGAAACACACTATTATCATCTTTCGTTAGCTCACATTTTACTAAAACACATTTCTGGAGGTCATTACCATAAAACAATAAAAACAATTTCCAGTTGCGTTCCTGCTAGTGGAATCTGTTATAAACGGGTAGTAAACTTGATCTAATTGCATTTGCGATAATACCAACAGCTGGAATTTTGGGTTTTTATTTTTGTTATTATGGTGAAATGTGTTTCCCCTTCACTGAAATCCTTTCCCCTTCATATGAAAAACATAAATACATTTTCAGAAACTTCTCTTCATTCAGTTTGGGTGATTCCAGAGTTTGACTGCCGTTTCTTGTATTAGTATTAGTAACGGCCGTATGGTGCAAGAAAGCCTATGGCTTATGCTGCACCAGCCAAAAAAAAAAAAAAAATCCGAACAAAACAATGATAAAAACAAAAATTAAATAAATAATAATAATTAATAAATAAATAAAAATAATAAAATGAAATAAAAAATAAATAAAAAGGAAATTAATCCTATCATCCTATGCGCTTCCCTTACCCGAAAGTACTATCCAGATGACCTTTGAATTTCCCCAAACTGTCGGCCTCTACCACCCATGCAGGCAACTTATTCCAGTAATTTATAACTCGCTGGCTAAAATAAAATTTCCTGCAGTCCAATCTCAACATTTTCCCCCCGTAACTTGAATTTATGTCCCCTAGTTCTAGCATCATTTATAATCTTGAAAATTTCGTCCTCATTCATTTTACTGATGCCTCTCAGAGCCTTAAACACCTCAATCAAATCTCCTCTAAGGTGTCTAGTTTCCAAACTCTGCAACCCACATATTCGAAGTCTTTCTTCATAAGGACGCCCTTTTGCCGATCTCACCAGGCGAGTTACCCTTCTTTGCACCCTTTCAAGAAGCTCGATGTCTTTCTTTAGGTGCGGTCTCCATACTTGAACACAGTATTCCAAGTGTGGTCTAACATAAGCCTTATATAATGGGATTATCACGTCCCTATCTCTACTTGCAAAAGTTCAATAGATCATCGATAGGACACCATGGGCCTTCCTTGCAACCTGTTTACAATGCTCAGAGAATTTCATGTCTGACCCTATCGTAACACCCAAGTCCCTTTCCTCCAGTACTGGGTTTAGTTGAACTCCACCAAGTGAATAAGTTATTTTGGGATTACTGTTTCCCAGGTGTAATACCTTACACTTTGTTGGATTAAAGCACAGCTGCCATTTTTCTGACCATTCTTGAAGTCTATCTAGGTCTCTCTGAAGAAGCTCAGCTTGACAGTGATCATTAACTACTCTACCAATTTTAACATCATCTGCAAATTTAGACATCACGCCCTCTATCCCTTCATCAATGTCGTTTATGAAAATTAAAAACAACAGTGGTCCTAATACTGATCCTTGGGGAACCCCACTTCTTACATCAACCCAATCTGAGGAATAGCCATTTATCACAACCCTCTGCCTCCTGCCCTGAAGCCATCCTTCTATCCATCTAAGGATTTTCCCAGTGATTCCAACCTGTTCCAGCTTATAAAGCAACCGCTCATGTGGGACTGAGTCAAAAGCTTTGCTGAAATCTAAATAAACAATGTCGAAATTATTCCCTAAATCCAGCTCGTGAGTGACCCTTTCGAAATAGCGAACCAGATTTGTTAAACATGATTTTCCCTTTACAAAACCATGCTGAGTATCCTTGAGAATTTCAATTCGATCCAAATGATCCTGAATTCCACCCTTGATCATTGCCTCCATGATTTTCCCTACTACTGAAGTCAGACTGACAGGTCGATAATTTCCCACTTCACTTTTAGAGCCACCCTTATGTATGGGAGATACATTTGCACTTTTCCAATCCAAGGGAATCTCCCCAGAGTCTAGTGATGCTCGCATAACCAGCCTCAGTGGTTCAATGCACTCGCTTGCCGCCTCTCTCAAGATTATAGGGTATATTCCATCAACTCCAGGAGCCTTACTGGTCTGTAGGCTTGAAAGTTTTTTCATTAAATAATCTTGCGAAATTTCAATATCATTAATTACATATTTTTTAACTTCGCTCCCACAATTTCCCATTGCCACAAAAGGCTTTTCATTTGTAAATATCGATGCAAAATAACTGTTGAGTTCATCTGCAACGGCAGCTGGTGTATTTATTACTATCCCCTTTCCCTTACGTAAAGGTCCGATCTGGTTTGTCCTGCTCTTCTTGGCATTTATATATGTGAAGAATTCTTTATCCCCCCTCTTTGCTCTGTTTGCTAGTGATTTCTCATAAACTGCCTTTGCCTGTCGAACCTTTTCTGTGGCTCTATTACACATCACCTTGTAGCTGCTATAGGCTTCAGTACTTTTTATTGCTCTGTAACTTTTCCATGCCACCTTTTTCTGCTCAAGTAATGTGGCAACTTCACTATTCATCCAACTTGGAACCCTTCTCGTGGAGTATTTTTTTAATGGTATATACGCATTCAAGGCATCTGTGATTAATGTTTTAAAAGCGTACCACAGTTCAATTGTATTCATTCTCTGCGCGATAACTACCCAGTTAATAGAGGCCATGTAGTACCTTAAGGCATCGTAATTTCCTTTTCTGAAATTAAAACCCATTCCTTTGCCTTTTACTTCTGCTACCTCTCTCGTCATCATCCACCGTAGAACTCCATGATCACTTCCTGCTACTGGTTCCTCTACTGTCAGCCCTGTTATGTCATCTGCTTCATGTGTGATGATGAGGTCTAGGATATTCTTTTCTCTAGTACTTTCCCTGACATGTTGATACAAATAACAGTCATCTAGTTGATTTAAAAATTTTGTTCCCCATGTCGAGTTTCCTTCCCATTTACTCCAATCAATTAGAGGCAAATTGAAATCACCCATAATAAGGCATTGACGCTTACTTGCCCATTCCATTTGCATGTAGAGGCTTTTGTCATAGTCTTCACAATCACCTGGTCTGTAGATTACTCCTACTCGCATTGTACCTTTGTTTCCAACTATCTCACACCATACAGACTCTATACTAGCATGTGAAACGTCTGAATCCGGGAAAGCTATCGTCGCTCTCAGGCTGCTTCTGATAAGAAGCATTACCCCACCACCCCTTCTATCTACTCTATCCTTCCTAAATACATTATACAAGCCATACTGAAACTCATCATCCCCAATTTCCGGGTGGCACCACGTCTCTGTAAGCCCTATTATGTCCGCGTTACTTGTTTTAACCAGCAGTTCGAATTCGCTCATTTTATTGACGACACTTCTAACGTTACTGTATAAACAATTAAGATTTAATGTTCTTGTATATTTAACAACCCTAACACAACCCTTGAAGTTTTTTAGGCTCTCTTCCCTGATATTAGCTACCCTCTCACGTGAAACGTCTTTGGCCTCAGAACATCTAGATAATACGTCCAGTTGGGGTAACAGATAAGAACTCTTAAGGTATGTGCAAGAGTTACATTGACCAATATTATTAGATAAACGCGTGTCAGTATTACCCACATCCCCCCTAACTAGCAGTTTCCCTGAGCCTTTAAGGTATCCTCAATAATACTGGCAAAAACTTTTGCACCACCTTTGTTTAAGTGTATCCCGTCTCTACAAAACAAATTCCTTCTACCTACAAGTGTGGGCCATGCTGATAGAAATTTACCCCCTAAAGCCTTGCAGATTCCTTCAAGTCTTGAGTTAATCCACAAGGCTCTTAACATATAATCCCTCCTATCGTGTCTGGGCAGAATTGCAGACACATAGACATTATGGCCTAGCTCGCGACATTTCCTCAGCATGGTCCTGTATTTTTCCAACAAATCGTCAGATCGTGTACGTTTAATATCGTTTGTCCCCACATGAATAATAATATTTTCTTTACCCCCTTTAAAATCTGACAGTCTGTTGGTGACATCATCAATAGTTGCTCCAGGCAGACATACCCTGGTTCTGCTCCACCTATCTTTATTACAAAAAATATTCCCCGTTTCCCTGACAATGGAGTCTCCTAATAAAACAATGTCCTTTTTAACCAAGGTAGTTTGCACTTGGTTTTTCTGTTTTGAGGCTCGAATCGGGTGTGCATCACTTGGTAGATTGCTGGAGTTTTGAGTCCCTGACGAGCTCCCAGAAGCATTATTTTCGAGGGCAAGCACTCGTTTTTTAAGGGATTCAAATTGTTCCATCAGTGCACCAAACTGTAATTTAAGATCGGTGCACTCCTTACATCGATCACAAAGAAAAGAATCCCCAGGTGAGGTAGGATTAGTCACCAGGTCGACCTTGGAAAACATTCCACAGGTTCCACAACGGATTAAATCATGACTCACCCGTAAATCGCCATCTGCTATTTCCGTGTGAGTCACGATACCCTGTGACGTGTTTAAGGCAGATCTCGTAACTACCATTATAAAATTAAATAAATATCAATGAAAGTAACTTTAAAAAATTATATCTATAATATTATTAAAATCAAACAGTTACAGGAAAACCTATAACAAAATAATCCAACAATATCTAAATAAATCAAATATTTAAAAGCACTATCCAAAAGTAAACCACTTAACTGAGGAGCCCTGTCTAAACGCGTCCGCTCACCTCGAATGCCAACGTACGAAGATTTTCCTTTGTAAACACAAAGGAAAAACACAAAGCACAATTTTCCTTTGTAAACACAAAGGAAAATTGTGCATGAGCGAATTCGGTTTGTGTTATATACAGCATCGTTCCCATATTTATAAATCATGTATGATCGAATTCGTGTAATGTAAAAATGTGTTATACGAGGACCAACTGTACTATATACTGTATTTTAATTTTTTCTCAGGGTAAGTATTTTTTGTGTTACCATGTGCAACTTTTGTTAGCATTGCTTATAAATATCATGAAACTTGCCTCCTAATCCATATAGTTAAAATATAATGAAGAAATTAAAATGAGAAATTAAAAAATATAAAATTCCCTGATGGGGGGGGGGGAAAGTGCACTCTTTTCCGCTTGGATTGTCATACATAAAAATTAATGATTATGAAACTAAGAATGAGAAGAACCAAGAGTCCTAACATTGGAGTTTCACAGTTCTGTCATCAGTTAGGCGCCTCCGTAGCCAGGTGGGAAGGAGCAGCAGTGCATAGCACACGCTTCTTGATTAGACCGGGGTTCGAGCCCATCACCACCAAATACGGAGGATGTGGAAAGGTCAGGGAATGACCACCGCATATCCCGGACCAATATGGCCTTAGTTGCTAATGCTCCTAAAAACCAAATAACAAACAACAACCGTCATCATTTGGTTCATATAATCGGGAAAGAAATTCTGAGTGTTATAAAGGTTAACTCTAGCTCCCATGGTGCATGGTTAGCACACATGCGCCCGGAATTTTGTTTTAAGAATGCTATCCTGTGAGGTTCATTCGGAAAATCATTCAATGGCTAAAGATGCGTGTATTAATAATAGTTTATAACTGGAATTCAGTTTTGTTAATATTATTGCACAATCTGTTTGAGTGTTGTTATTATGTGAATGCAAATGAATGTTGACTGAATAATTAGCACAAAGGCTGGTTTGGTGATATAAGCTCTGTTATTTGCAGTTTTAGTGGATTCAAATTTGGCAGTAATACTACCAATGTCGTATGCATTAGGATACCTACAGATGCTCCGGCTTGCCTGCACAGGCCAAGTTTTTGCAGTCAAACCAGAGCATGTGTATATAGCGCAGGCCGCCTGAATGGCATTGTGGTCATAAGCCACGATCCCAAAGAATTAGAGGAAAATCTAATCAGTTATGCACAGTTAGTAAGGATTTTGGACTAAAGATGAATATGGCTAAAACAAAAGTAATGATGAACAAGTATGCCACAGAAAGGGAAATAATGATTGAAGGAGCAGTAATTGAAAAGGTGGAGTCATATACTTATCTGGGACAAGTTATTAGCTGTAATAATGATAAATGGCTGGAAGTCAAGAGAAGAATAAATTTTGGATGGATGGCATTCAGGAAATATAGTCATACTGAAGAGCAATATCCCATTTTGTCTGAAACATAAAATAATGAACCAATGTCTACTCCCCACCATGACTCATGGAAGTGAAACTTGGACACTCACCAAAAGAATGGAAGAGAAGCTGAGAACTACACAGCGAAGAATGGAACGAATTATATTGGGAATCAGACTGTTAGATAAGAAGAGAAACACATGGATTAGGCAGCAAACTCAAGTAAAGGACATTCTTATCAAAACTAAAGAACTAAAATGGTCTTGGGCAGGCCACATAGCTTGAAGACATGATGACAGATGGACTAAGAAAATAACAGAATGGTACCCAAGAGGAGCTAAGAGAAAACCTGGAAGACAACAGAGATGGACAGATGAAATTCATGAGTCTGTGGGTAGTAAATGGATGGCCATTGCACAAAACAGAAGGAACTGGAAAGTTGCTGGAGATGCCTTCATCCTGCAGTGGATTGAAAATGGCTGATGATGATTTTAAAAATATATTGTAACAATTCAAAACGATTTTACAGATACTTTTCCAAATGTAGCAGTTGCACTAAGAATTTTTTTAACTTTACCAGTTTCAGCTGCCTCAGGTGAATGGAGTTTTTCAAAATTAATCTTTTGATTAATTTTAATTAAATGTGATCGACAATGACTCAGTGACTTTCTAATTTAGCAATAATTTCAATAGAAAATGACCTTTTGGAAAAAATAAACATAAATGAAATAAATTTGCATTTCTTAAAGCAAGGAAACAAATTTGTATAATTTTTTTAACATTATAATTTTCCTTTTATTTTATTATTGTGATAGAATATGATTTGAGATTTTTTGTGCAGGTTTATTTCCAGGATTTCAGAATGATTTTGTTATTTTTGCTTGTTGTTTCATTATATTATATGTGAGATATTTTGTAATTCTTTTCTTTTTCAATAAATGAATGCTATTTTATTTACGCATTATTTTATGTTTTAATTTGATTTCGCTCACTTGTGGCACATAGGGTCACGGCAGCCCTGGTACTAGTATGTATTAAATTTTCGCCAAAAGATTCTCCTTAAGACATTTCTCAAGGAGAATCTTTCATTTCTTTTCCATTCTCATTAGAATGGAGAAATTTTCCACTTCTCCATTCTCATTGGAATGGAGAAGAAATGGAAAGGTATAGTTGCAAAAACAGTTTTAAACAATAAATGCCTTCAAGATTAGTAATATCAATAGAAATGAAATTGGAGGAAGTTGTGAGTTTCTTAAACCTGCAATAGTGGTAGCAGCCTACTGAGGGTTATCTTGAAAATAACAAGCCCATGTTAACTGAAGATAAAAAGCTCTGATTTAGATGTACTTTCTTAAATATAGACACATTTTTACACCTTGTTTTTCCTTCCAACACTATAGCATGAGTGGCCTGAGCAAGGCTAGCTTGACTGTTTGTTCTTTTTACTTGTAACACTAATGTTACTATAGGGCAGGACTGCTGCTTTTAACCTGACTCAACGAAGCTTGGAATTGTTCGTTTCTAGTTTTGAGTTATATATAATACTCTCCCACGTGATCATTAGATCACATTGGAGAACAGCTGTAATGATCACAAATTATGTACTTTGAAATATATTTTATTATTTTTGAATAAACAAGAAAGCATGGTGAGTGATACTCAGGATAGAGCATTAGCAACATACATGGTATTTAAATTTCATGTACCTCATCGCATGCCAAATTTGAAATAAATTTTTTAAAATAATCAGAAATGAAAGTGAATAATATTAATATACTCATGATTAAATTTTTTCAAACTATACATATAATAAGCAAAATTATGCACATGCACACATTTTAATTTTTCACATTCAGCATTTATTTTTTTTTAAATGTAAGAGGCTAATAACTTTATATTTTGTGCCTGTAACATTTTTTAAAAATTTTCTGCAGCATTAATGTTTTTCTAAATAAAAGGTGTCAAAAATGCAGCATTTTTTAAATATTTAATTTTTATTAAAAAACTAAAAAAATATGTATGATGGGTAGCAATAGATTTCTCAGACTGGTGCTGTTGTGCTCGTGTTCACTGAGTTTAAAAATAAAGAGAAGTGGTACGTTGTATTTCATACTTCCTCCAACAACAGATGGTGGTACAGAGATTGCCCAATAGGTTGACAGGTTGCAAGTAACAACCAGTTTCGTTAGTAGTGTTAATGTTCTGTGTCCCGAATTTGCAATAGAGCAATGAACAAATATCAAATTTTGTTTTGAACTGGGAAAATTTGCAACAGAAATGTATGAAGTGTGGACTATAGTGATGAAATGTTAAGTGGTACTAATGTGTTTGTATGTTATGTGGTTCAAAGATGGATGTGACGATGTTTGTGATGAGCCAAGAAGTGGACATCTACCGACCTCTCAAAATGAAGATAGAATTGGAAAAGTTCAGGAAATTGTGGCAAGAGATTGTCATTTGACCCACAAAATGATGGCTGATGAGTTGAATATGAATAAGAAGATGATTTCTCAAATTCTGCATGAAGATTTAGGAAAAGGGAAGGTAGGTCTGTTCAAAATTTGAGCAGCCACAGCCTCACAGGTGAGCAAAAGCAACAAGGTGTCGTGTGAAGACATCATCTACACTTGTCAGGATAATCCTAATTTCCTTGATTGTATATTCACTGGAGATGAGTGTTGGGTGTTTCAGTAAGAGACAGAGACGAAGTGGTAGTGCATGCAGTGGACTTGAAAATAATCACCGATGCTCAAAAAATTTAATTTACAGAAGTCCAGGATTAAGACTATGCCGATCGTGTTTTTCGATAAACATGATGCAATTCACAAGGGAATTTGTACCTGAAGGGGAGAGAATCAGTGCTGCATTCTACATACAGGTACTTCGGAGACTACTGAAGTGCATTTCCCGGGTGAAGCTGCAATTTCAACAAGGATGGTTGGTCCTTGTTGCACAACAATGTCCCTGTCAATTCCACACTTATTATGAATACATTTCTGGCAGAACATGGCATTGTGCAGATCAACCATCCACCCTACTCTCCTGATTTAACACCAAACTTCTTTCTCTTTCCCAAGGTGAAAACTGCTCTCAAAGGAAAGATTTCAGGATGTTGACAGCATAAAGGAATATGTAACCACTGAACTGGTCATCAGCGAGTAGTTGATTGGTGAAACAGGCTTCCATCTTTTGTTGTGGAAGCTAATAGGCTAAATAAATTTAAGGCTGAGCTGGACAGGCATTTGGAATGAATGGAGGGAATGGGAATTTTTTTTTTTTTTTTTTTTGGCTGATGCTGCATAAGCTTGCTTTCTTGCATCATATGCCTCTACTAATGCTAACCCCAGGGGCTCACATCTGGCGAGTATGGGTTTGGCACACCCAGGGTCCTGAACTGGATATCATCATTCTTCTCTTTCTTGGCAATTCCCTTCTACTTTCTCTCTCTCTCTCTCTCTCAGGGTAACTTGGAATTTTTTTTTTTTGGCTGGTGTAGCATAAAGTCTGCCTTCCTTGCACCATATAGCTAATAATAATAATATCTTTGAATGCCTTCGTCAGCTATTTTCAGAATCTTTTAGAAAGGTGTAATAGGTGCATTTAATCAGATGGCGATTACTTGGAGTAAAAATAAAACCATTTTTGAGCTTCTTTGCTTTGTATTCTTTTTAATGCACCAGTTCGGATACTTTACTGCCCTCACCTTTTACAATAGGTATTAAATTCCATTGAGAAAATCAGTATATCCCAAGCAGAACACAAAAAAATCAAAAACATTTTCCACATTTTAAAAAGAAAGTTTGTTCCTGTCAAAGGCAGTGCCACTGTGTTTGCAAATGTTGCAAACACAGTGGCACCACTGCAGGGTTAAAAATAAAGAAATTATAGTTGCCATTCTCTGTTGTATTTTAGGTACATCAGTGCTTTACACCATTGTGTGTTATACCTTCCAGTGATACTGCTGGTCCTCCAGATTAGCAATACTGAGATCCAAATTTGCATCCCATGTTTGAGTTTGCCTGCGAGAGGCCTGTGCTGAAGCAAGGTCCCTACCGTCATGGTCCAAGTGATAGGATTAAGGCTGGTGAATGTACAGGTATGATGCTTGGAAAGCCCTAGCATCCCTCCTGGGTGCATTTATTGCTTTTTGGGTAGTGAGCATCCTTTGGATTTTGTGGTAGGTAGGGAGCCTGGGAACTGAAACAAGTAAACACTTTTTTATAATCCTGATAATGTAAACTTTTCTTCTGGAACCCCAACAAGGTTCCCTACCACAAAATTATCAGTGACACATAATATCGATTCAGAAAAGAGACTGGAAACAAAGACATTGTTGGGAACAGCACTTCAGTACCTAATAGTACATTTCACTGGTGAAAAGCCCATAGGAAAAATATCCCCCTTTTTCACACAGAGTGGTTTGGAATGGTTAGCAGTCTCCCTGAAATTAATGATTAAAGTTTGCTCTGGAGACATCCTTGTAGAAACCAGAAATGATAAGCATGGAGAATGGCTCTTCAGAACCACATCTATTGGGGGAGTACTAATTGTTGCAACACCTCACAAATAAATGAACTTGTCCTGTTGTTCAGATTCTTCCAAGATCCCCTTCCAGAAGGAATGGGATCTTTTTAGTGTCTGAAGAAATCTGCTCTGAATTAAAATCTCAAAGAGCAGTGGCTGCAAAACAAATATTCATGTTTAGGGATGAAATGTATTCTCTGTTAGAAACCTCATCATTACTTTTAATACATCAACATCTCCTAATTATATCACGACACCTGGAGGCGCCTCCGTAGCCAGGTGAGAAGAAGCAGCAGTGCGTAGCATACACTTCTTGATTAGACTGGGGTTCGAGCCCGTCACCACCAAATACGGAGGATGCGGAAAGGTCAGGGTATGACCACCGCATATCCCGGAGTAATATGGCCTTAGTTGCTAACTCCTAAAAACCAAATAAACAACAACGACACCTGGATACTTGTATTGTCCATTATGGCCATATATGCCAAATCCTTTTAAGATACTTTAGTATCAGAAATATGAAGACACATGGTATGTCATGGTGCCCTTGCATGCACTCAGTGTGGTGCAAAGGACCACAAAGTTATAGTATGGTTACCTACAAAACCAACATGTATTAACTGCCAAGGAGAACACTGCATACTCCTGAGTTCGTCAGAGGTAGAAGAAAGAAAATGAAACAGACTCAAGGTAGAGCTGAATACATCATACAATGAGGTGAGAAAAGCAGTGTAACCAGTAAATAGCAATAAACCAACATATTCTAAAAAGTGTATCCCACGGACACAAACAGAAATTACTATACCAACAAAGGAGTCATTTACCCCCATTGTCTGCTATTTACTGAATTCTCAAGAACTGCACATAAAACTCAGTCACCTACCACTACAATATCAATACCGCATACTGTTCCACTACTGTCAAAACCTAATTGTAAAGAAACACCACAGAAAACCTAAGCACCAGCAGTAGTACAACAGAAAAAAATCAACATAATAGAAATTAAGGAGGTACCTGAAGAATTACTCTTTGTGATAGGTTGCTGACTGATGGATCCACCAAGTCCAAATAATGGCTAAATTCCTACAGTGTAATTGTCGTGCATTCCAGCGAAATAATTTGTCAAGGACTTTCTGCAAAAGTATGAACCTGTATGCTTTTGCTAGGAGGCAATATATCTAAAAGCAACTAAAGATCCTTCTTTACATAATGTTACTATCATCTGTAAAGGTAGAACTAGGGATGGACTTGCCCACAGAGGCATCACTATCTTGGTGAGCAGCCATATTCTCTTTCAGTCTTTGCTACTTGTATCAAACATGGAGGTAGTAGCAGTTGGGCTTATGCTTGAATTCTTGCCAACAGCATGCTCTCTCTATGTATTTTCCACCACATCCTCCAAACATACCTTGAAGATCTAATTATTTTGCAAATTGAGGCAAATTAATAATAACTTCTTGTGGATGTCAGTGGGCATAACACCCTGTGGGGTAATGCTGACATTAATGAAGAGCATACTCAATAATAGTGACCTTTTCCTTCAAAATGCAAGGACTAATACCTTCCACAAGCCTACTACCCAGACATTCCTTGAAATCGATCTTTTCATCTGCTCCCTTCCTCCTGTTCCCTACGTGTGAGGTAGGGAGAAGCCATATGAAAGTGATAACTTCCCTATATAGCATTATTACTTAGTGGGAGATCATGTCTTCATTTTAGGTTATGGTGGAAGAGTGCTCGGACTGACTGGAATGCCTTTCAACATGTGATACCGTTTGGCATCACTACGGTGTCAGGAGCCTATTGATGATACAGTGACATCCATCACAAATGTCTGTGCAGCCATAATTGCATTTCTAACATCTTACCGATTTCCACCATTTCCAAAACCATGGTGGAATGTAGAATGCACAGCAATGAAAAAGGCACAAAATAAAGCTTGAGGAATTACAGCCACTACAGCCAGTCTTCTAGCCTTCACTTGTGCAAATGTCAAGCATAGCCATGAATCTGTTTTAACATCCTCTCTTACCCAGTCAGTGAGCCCTAAGAAAGTCTGGAATAAGGCCCACAAGAATTAAGGGAAAATACACATTGCACTCTTCATCAATCCTGGATTAAAATTGATGTGCTGCTGCAGATTCAACTGCAGTAGTGAATGTATACAACAGTTGTTAATGTGACATGCTATCAAAAGCTTTGCTAAAGTCTAACTATATCAAAATTATTTTTCCTTTGTATCTACCTCATAGTAACTGATCCAGTTAATCAGAAAAGACCCTGACCCCCTCCCCAACAAATGCATGCTCTGATTGCCATATAACTATTGCTGTTGAGATGGCCTTACATTACCTCTTAACTATTGGGTCTGTTTATTTCCTTTCCACAGAAGTCAAACTTGGGTGTCTGTAATTACTCATTTTCTTGTCTGCATTCTGTAGGGTCATCTCTTGAATCGATAGATACTGTCATTATTATAGCTAAAGGTTTTGCTTATACTTCTTTTATATAATTGGAAAGATTTCAGCTTTGTGTGCCTTATTTACTTTTAGCTTCAACAATTTCTCTTTCACGTTTCTTTTGATTTTCTTAAAATGGTTTAACCCTGGTTAGAATTAGGTATATATACTTCTGGTATTCTCATCCCTAAAACTTCTCTACATGTGAATGCATAATATTTATTCATTTTGTCAGTAACCTGTACACAATCATCAGTAGTTATTCTGTTCATATCCAGCAGACCATTGTGGTTTATCTCTTTCCTTCTAGTATTAACGTAAGCAAAGAATTCTTTTCTACCAATGCTTGGGGTTGCCATTAAAAAAAAAAAAAAAAAAAAGCTCCTTACACTAATACTACTTAAAGCAGTTTTAGTGTAGTTATCTTTTATCATTTGTTGAATTTGACATACTTTTGTTTATTATATACTTATGTATCTAATAAACTAATTTTGAAACTTATTTACAAATACAGTTAGTGAAAACACCCTGGTATCAGGGTGTTTTCACTATGTACTTAATCTCATAATTACATTTCAGCACATCAAATTTGAGTTTTAGGTTAGTATTAATATTGGCAATGACGTTGCAAGTCACGTGACCACAGTTGTGGATATAAATGCAGCAGAACAACCTTTCTAATATCAGTTAAGCATACAAACTGTAGCAAGAATTGGGAAAAGGAGTGATCTAACAGACTTCGAACGTAGCGTGGTAATAGGTGCAAGACTTGCTGGACAAAACATCTCTGAAACGGCAGTTCTCCTGAACTTTTCCCGCACCACAGTTTCAAGGGTGTATCAAGAATGATGCAACGAACAGAAAACATCCTCTCAATTGCACTCCTTTGGAAGAAAATCACTTGTTGATGAAAGAGGTCAGAGGAGGATGGCTAGATTTGTGCAAGCAAACAGACGGGCCACAATGTTGCACATCGCGTCAGAATACAACCTTGGTGTGCAGAACAAAATATCACGGCAGACCACTAGTTGCACTTTGTCGCGAATGGGCTACAACAGCCAACGGCCACATCGCGTACCTTTGTTATCAGTGAAGAACAAGATAGCACACCTCCTGTGGGCACAGCAACACCAGCACTGGACTATTGAGGATTGGAAAACAGTTGCTTGGTCTGACGAGTCGAAGTGCCTGGCGCATCATGTTGATGGAAGGCTCAGAATTTGGCGAAAACAACATGAATTCACGGACCATCATGTCTGATGACTGCTGTATAAGGTGGCAGGGGGGGCAGTGTTATGGTGTGGGGAATGTTTTCTTGGCACACGTTGGGTCCTTTGATACCCATAGATTCACATCTGAATGCCACATCGTTGCTGACCAAGTGCATCCATTCATGTTTGACAGTTTATCCTCATTCAGATGGTTACTTCCAGCAGGATAATGCGCCAGTGCACAAAGCCCAAATCACTATGGAATGGTTCCAGGAACATAACAATGACTTTTCTTTGCTGCAGTGGCCCGCTCAGTCCACAGATCTTAATCCTATTGAACATCTTTGGGATGAGCTGGAAAGGGCTGTTTGCTGCAGGCCTATACCTCCATCAAATCTCAAGGAACTGTGTGACATACTCATGTGCATGGTACTCCATTCCTGCACAATGTTTTCAGCATCTTGTTCAATCCATGCCTAGACGAATTCAGGCTGTTTTGAAGGCTAAAGGTGGCTCAACATGCTACTAGGTAGCTGTACCTAATAAAGTGGCAGCACAGTGTGTATGTATGTGTATATATATATAACCAGTAATTGTATATGCACAAAAGATGGAATTTGAAAAGGCTTTATTTACCTCAAAATGAGATTTTATTTTTAAAAATATTTCATTGGTTGGACAAAGAACACCTTAAATTTGCATACTATAAAAAATACACAAGTTATATATGTTTACAGTAACTTTGAATAAGCTTGAAAGTTTTAGATTGCTAATTTAAATGTAATTTTCTATTATTTTTGTAATGTTGATTACCTAACTTCGGAAGATCGTAACTTGCATCAAAGAATGGGTATTATTTTAATTGTGTTCACATTCTGCAGTATTGTGCAACATAATGTTAATGTAGATAATTTGTAAGTAAAGTTTTTGTCTTGAAATTTTTATTTTGATTTCCTTTGGACCATAAGGTACTTTTTTTTCCCTGTAAATAAAAGGCCTAAAATTCCTTTGAATCTTATTTGTTCAGTCTGCAATATCAAAATATTGTACACACTTTTTGGTTATTAATATTGCCAAAAAATTCAAATTTTATATCTGTTAATTGATAGATTTAGCATTGGTTTTGTGTGGATGCATTGATCAGCCATCACAACTTGTACTGAATTTTTTACAAAATGAGAAATTTGATTATTTCTGGAATATGATAAAACTACTCCATCGATATGACTTTTATATTTTTTCATTGAGGAGACAGCTGTAAAAAAAATTCGTTAGTTTTCCATCACTTATGTTCTCAAAAATATTTATTGAAAATAAACGAGAAATCAATGATAACACTGGTCAGGGGAAAAAAAATTTTTTTTTTTCACTCCCTATTAAAATTCAGGGCAATTCTTGTAGATTTGATGTTGCTGGATTCAATTATGGCAACCGTATTGCTGTAACACTTACCAATTTTAAGGGAGAAGGTATTAAGTCAAAAGGTTTGTTAAAAAAAGATTTCATATATTTTAAGAAAATATTACCTACAGTATTTTTCCCGCATCACAGATTTCGCCTGTGATGCGGGAAACCTTATTCTATTTACAAAAATGTTTATATCTCATAGCAAAACACATATTTTGTGTTTTGCCTTTTAGAATCATCTATTGGTGTTTGTCTCCTCTATGAGATTCCAACAGCAGTCTGCCAACATATTTGGACTCCATTTTTCGTGGTATCTTTTTTTCCATTTGAGAAATATCATGTGAAACCTTTCACCGTGTTTATTGGAAGGAAATTGATGCCAACCAGTGTAGTTTGAAAAAAAGTTTTTATCATATTTTTTAGAAATTTCAAGGTCACTTCTCTCCCTCACACACACAAACTCTTGCACAGCACCTGGCAGATGCAGTGTGAACATCTTTATTTTTGTTGTTTGTTTTTAACCACTGAAACCAAAACTCTGCAGAAAGATTCAATGCCTGTCTCTGGTATCTCACAGATTTCGCCTGTGATGTGGGATTAGAAGAAAGATCCTTTTGCTTACCTGGTGTTGTTAAACAGCAAACAAAAATTTAATGTCGTATAATTCATAGTATATTGAAACAAAAACAGAAAATGCTGTATAACCAGTTACAGAATATTGATGGGCAAAGGTATATACATCTAGTGAGTATAGGCTTGGCACACCCATGGTCCTGAACTGGATATCATCGTTCTTCTCTTTCTTAGTGATTCCTTTTCTTAGGATTCTCTCTCAGGGTAACTTGGGAAATTTTTTTGGCTGGTGCAACATAAGCCTCAGGCTTCCTTGCACCATATTGGCTAATAATAATAGTAAGGGGATGATTTGATTGATTGTTTGTTTGTTTTTAACCACTGAAACCAAAACTCTGCAGAAAGATTCAATGCCTGTCTCTGGCATCTCACAGATTTCGCCTGTGATGTGGGATTAGAAGAAAGATCCTTTTGCTTACCTGGCGTTGTTAAACAGCAAACAAAAATTTAATGTCGTATAATTCATAGTATATTGAAACAAAAACAGAAAATGCTGTATAACCAGTTACAGAATATTGATGGGCAAAGGTATATACATCTAGTGAGTATAGGCTTGGCATACCCATGGTCCTGAACTGGATATCATCGTTCTTCTCTTTCTTAGTGATTCCTTTTCTTGGGATTCTCTCTCAGGGTAACTTGGGAAATTTTTTTGGCTGGTGCAACATAAGCCTCAGGCTTCCTTGCACCATATTGGCTTATAATAATAGTAAGGGGATGATTTGATTGTTTGTTTTTAACCACTGAAACCAAAACTTGCAGAAAGATTCAATGCCTGTCTCTGGCATCTCACAGATTTCGCCTGTGATGTGGGATTGGAAGAAAGATCCTTTTGCTTACCTGGCGTTGTTAAACAGCAAACAAAAATTTAATGTCGTATAATTCATAGTATATTGAAACAAAAACAGAAAATGCTGTATAACCAGTTACAGAATATTGATGGGCAAAGGTATATACATCTAGTGAGTATAGGCTTGGCACACCCATGGTCCTGAACTGGATATCATCGTTCTTCTCTTTCTTAGTGATTCCTTTTCTTGGGATTCTCTCTCAGGGTAACTTGGGAAATTTTTTTGGCTGGTGCAACATAAGCCTCAGGCTTCCTTGCACCATATTGGCTTATAATAATAGTAAGGGGATGATTTGATTGTTTGTTTTTAACCACTGAAACCAAAACTCTGCAGAAAGATTCAATACCTGTCTCTGGCATCTCACAGATTTCGCCTGTGATGTTGGAAGTCTCCCATTTTCAATTATTTCCCTTTTTTTTTTTTTATCCATTCAGTTATTTCCATTTATCCAAAAAAGTGTTAAACTCAGTTTTTTCTGCACACTGCTTGTGTTTTTTTTTTTTTTGTTTAGTTGCACAATTTTAAAACTTAGTTGGTACTAATCGTCTATATAGGAAAATCGTGGTGGTAAGATGCTTGGTATTATTTAATGTGAAAAACTATATATATAAGAAAAATAAAGAATTAATTAATAGAAAAACATGAAGAAATTTTGGACAATTCTAATATTCAAGAGAATTGTAATGCTGGTGCAGGATGGACCCAGGCAATGGGGAAGAGCTTAAGGGCCGCACAGAACATTTAAATTATTATAAAATTTAAAAAGAAAACTGTTATTGTATGTGCTAAATTTTTTTTCATGTAATTAAAAAAAAAAAATGCTAGCTGAAAGAACAATTTTCCCTATCTCCCATCATTCAGTAATTGATATCAAACCTCTCAATAAATTTCATTTCATTAAAATTCTAAAAAATTTAAGGGACATTTTATTGGCCAGAAAAAATGTTTTCGAATTTTTTTTTCTGTATCTATGGAATGATTGTTTACTTGAAAACATAAAAAAATAAACATAAATCCCCTATTATAAAGTATAGATGGATATTTCTAACATAACGTTTGGCACATTATCACGTGACAATTTACTACTCTTAGTTTTCAGCCTTGGGATTTGACCTCTCGTCTGCGTTTCCTCTCGTGATTTAAAATTCCATTTCAGCTGTGATGTTAGCCACCTAGCTGGTTTGCATTGAATTCGATAAACGATAAGAAAAGGAGAGAGAGAGAGAGAGAGAGAGAGAAAAAAAAGATAGTTTAAAGTTTCAGACGTTGTCTTTCCATTCTGCCTCACTGTATTTTCTTTCACTATCACATCTTCCGATTTGACATAAACGATAGCAGCGATCTTTAATACTCTCGGCTATCTCCCCTTTACCCCTGTAAAGGCAGTTGCGTTGTTGGTGGTGTCGAGGAAAAGGAGGGCGGAGTGAAAAATGAACAGTAGTGTCGTACCGGACACTACGTGTACTACGTGCAAGCGTAACGTTAGCAGCTCACACTTCTTTCGCACTACTGGCCTTGCATACCAATCTGAGACGACCACCTATAGTTCTGCTTCTACAAAGTGTGCTGGGAAGGGGGGGATAGAAAAGAGAGGCGGGAGGGAGTCTAGGAATGAAATTGGCGTTAGACCTCACCAAATCTTTGGACCATCCAACCGACCAGCTAGTCCCTCTGCCGGCCGGTAGAGATTTGCGCTTCGTCACCTTTGACACACGGCCTACCGTTATTGAAATCGGGGATTACTTATGCAAGAATTGGCGCGCGCCGGGTGTGCCAAAAGCCGTGATTCTCTGATGAGCTTTCTGCGAACTACCGAGGCTGCACCGTGAACTGCATGAGAGAAATTCAAATTCCACTGTTCGCTCACCCTTCTGCTCCCTCCCTTCGGAGTTCTTCTGTTCCCCATCATCCTTCCCCCTTCTGCTCCTCGTCCTTACCTCCTGCTGTTCGCTGCTGCTGCTGCTGCTGCTGCAGCTACTGCGGCCCTGTAAATTATTTAGAGTAGCGACATGAAAAACAGTCACGCACGGAGCTTGATTTCAATTATAGACAGTGCGCCAGCAAGGCAGTTCGCCTCCGGCTGTGAAGGTGGAGAGAAAGGGTTCTGCTTAACACCAATTCCCAGTGACCATCAACATGGCTTTGTCAATGGGAATATTGCTGCAAATAGTGAATTACGAGATTAAGAGAGGTAGTTGTAGGTGAATTGTGACACCCACGGAGTCTTGGTTTTGTTATTTTATGCTCTTGAAAACCTGTAGTCTTGTTAGTTAGTGTTAGTAATGTCGCCGAGATTTTTGATTTTGGTGTTCATCGATAAATTTACCAAGGAATTCGGAAAACGTATATATATTGTGCGAACATTGATTCAAGAATTTAGTCTTTTTAAAAATCACATACCCACATAGATAACCCCTTCCCTATAGTTTGCACTCTTCCTCGTGGCTAACACAGCGGCTTCGATAGCTGGATGTAGGCAAAAGGTTGATACATTACATTGATACACCTTAACAGAATGTTTACTTAAAATGAAAGGGTCAGCTTGGCAAATTACCTTCGGGATGTTCGTAATTACACTTATGATGGGGGTAATTCTTATTGCTTTCGCTTATAATGTAACACTGCACTGCGTGTGGGGAAAAAGTAATCTTAAATCGAAGGTTACTTAGGTTTTCCAACTTTCCTTGGTCATTTATGCAAAGGGCATGTTATAGTTAAAAGTTAACGTGGCAGAGATTCAACGATTATAAGTTTATAATTAAAACATACCATTTGCATAAATGACCAATGATAACATCCAAAAGTAGCGTTGCATTACAAGAAATGGGAATGTCGTTATTAAAACCCGTTGAAGTGACCGATTGTTTTGTGCAAGATTTTTGACAAAATCTTGTACAACAACCAAAAATAATTTAGAACTGCCTCACTATTTCGTTGAAATAAAGGGTTTTTTTTTTTTTTTTTTTTTTTTCCTCCTCTCCCAATGGGAAAGTTGTTCCCCGTCCTCGTTTTAGCCTAAAATTCACTTCAGTAGTGAACACAAACCGATTTTATTTGAAGGAGGGTGAGAGGACTCATGTTTAGATGTGTGTTTTTTTTATTTTCTTCAAATAAAATTTGTTTCATTTCGTGTTAGAAGTACATCGATGAGGTTTTTAGTCTAAATCAAGGAAGGGGAAGCAGCTTTCTCATGGAGGGAGGGGCGAGTTCATTAACAAAATTTAAATTTACAAATCATAAAATGTAAACAGTAATATTTACCAATTTTAAATTCGGGAACATTCAGGTTTTGTTTCGTAGAAATTGTAATTTTTTTATTTGTTTTTATCAATCGAAGAAGGGGGCGAGGCTTTAAAGTGTTTAATAAAATTTTATAGATAGAAAACATTTCCAGGTGTTCGCAGAGATGTTAAAGCGGTTTTTTGGTGTTCGGTGCTTAGAGTTTGGCGAAAATATTGTTATTATTTCAACCCTCGTCAAAGTAACCAGTTTATGTTTTGGTTTGAAAATTTCCTTTTTTTTTTTTTTTTTTTCCATTTCTAATTAATGGACTGAAAATAAAATTGTCATGCTTATAAAATACGAATTTTTGATTTTAAGTTTTTGCTGCATTTGAAAAACGAATCTGTGCTGTGGAAGAATTGTTTTCGACTTTCCAGACTGAAATATTTGGTTGGTTTAAAAATATAATGAACAATTTTTGTTCATTATAATGGTTGCATTATAATGAACAAAAGATACCAGGTTTATGTTGGAGAGAGAAAGGTCGAGTTGCGAAGCTGGACTTAGGTCCAAAAAGAACTGTATACTTTCATGGACAACATGAAGTATTGGGGTAATCAGGGATGTAGGTCACATTCCTTTCCTTGCAGGTTCTTGTAGGCCGCCGCACCCACCAGACGTGTAAGTGTACCTATCGTAGCAAGGCATGCTCTTAAATTTGATGGGTATGCACTCGTGCATATTAAACTTCAAATCTGGTTTAAAAAAAAAAAGATTGCCGATTCGTTCTGTGTGATATGAAGATTATTTAATTTTTGAAATTTCATATGCATAGTAATGGCCATGTTGTTGGATGCCGCATGTGTCATAATAATATCCAAAGAATGTTGACATTAGAAAGTTATGAGATAAACTTCAAACTCAAGACATTTCGCATGGAATCATTATGATAGACACTGTTTAGTATATTTATTAAATGGGGGTGGAGGTAAACCAGATAATTCCAAAGTACGGTGAGAATCGGGTCCGAAGGTTTCTAGATTTGGGAAATTCGACTGTATAATTTATAATATATAAATGTTAATTTTGATTCATGCAGCATGCCAAAATCAGTGTTAGTAAACTTTTAGTGTGACTTTTAATAGTTGAAGAAATTCGAAACTCAGTAAATTCGTCGTTTAATATACTTTACTATAAAAATCAGCCTATTTATTATGTTTAGGGATCAGTTTTGCTATAGGATAAACAATCTGATTGTCATTAAAAATGAATACCGATAACAGTCATAAGGGGGTAAGTCGGAAAGGAGTTCCTTCCTCCCTCCCTCTTCAAAAAAGCAAAAGAAGTGTAATTTTTTTTTTTTTTTTTTGTTCCGAAAAATGGACTAATATTCTTTTCATTCATCTTAAAGAGAATTATTTCCATGACTTTTAATGAGCAGTGATGCCACAATTAGTGTCTTTTCTCAAAACCAATAATCGCAAAATTGTTTTGTATTTATTATAATTAATATTTATATTCTGTAATTAAATTATGGGAACTATTGGCGGGTGATTCAGAAAATGAGCTAGATAAATAACCAAATCTTTCATGTATGGGTTTTACGAATTATCAGGTAAAGTGTTCTGTGAATGATTATCATTTAATTAAAAGAGCCTATTACAAGTCAGTTTTCTGCTTCTCTGTGGTAGCCCTTGATGAGTAAGGAACACTGAATTAGCAGTCAAAATTTTCATTTCATATCGGTGCGTGTGCGAAAAGTATTTTTGTAGTGATGCCTATTTCTCCCTGAAGACAAGTAGTAGCCGACTTGAAACGTATGCCTCTTTAAGACCTTTTCGATACTGTGAATGCATTTTTCCGTGAATAATATTGAAATAACCCAAGATGACTTAAACTAACGTAGTGAAAGTAGGTGCCAGTGCTGTTATAATTTTCTAATATTTTAAAAGATTTTTTGTTTGTTTACTTCCGCGTCAATGTTGGTATTTGCACTACCGTCCTTAAAATACATTCTAGTCAAAATAATAATCTTTTATACATTTTCAAAAAAATTTCTTTGAACAGATATCACAATACCCAATTATGTCAAGTTGATTTATGTAATTGGAAATTTTAACATCGAATAACTTGTCAGTTCATTTTTTTAAAACGTACTATTTTTGATTACAACTAGATTTCTTGTTAACCGAATTTATTCTCGGCAACTAACTGTTTAAATTTGTTTTTCAGAATCAAGATTTAAATAATAATTTCAGTTTTGTGTCGAACTTTATGTATTAAATATCGATATCAACGTTGCATCATCTGTAAATAGCAGTGTTTGCATTCCCCCCTTCCAACTTTGTAATGTGCTGCTTTTTCCCGACGCTGCTTCTATTCGCTAGTTTTGCCGTAGCGAGCCCAGCGTCGTCTCAAGTCAAACATTCAATTTCTTCCGGTAATCAAAGAGTTGGCGTTGCATATTGATCAAGTAACGGACGACGGCATCTCCAAACTTAGCTTAGCCTGCGGCACTGACACACCCGTTGTACTTCTTATAATGTTGTCCCCGAGGACGCCAAGGTGGTGGTGGTGGGTCGTGGAAGGAAGGGGGCAGCAATGGACAGAACGTGGTGGACGTCTTTCTCGTCTGTTCCTGCACGTGCCGGCATTTGTATGTGCGTGTGCCTGCCCGCCATTTAAATTTAAAATGCAATCAATACTTCTTCGGCCTTTATTTCCTTCGTATGCCGGATATTTCATTCCTGGTGCGTGTGTTTGTGTTTTGCATCTGACAGCACTAAAACTTTTGTGTTTCAAAGGGACAATTCGTCCCTTTCGAGGGAAAACACGGAACACAATTAAAATCGCAAATTCTTCTCGTTCGTAGCAGTTACGAAAATATTTTTTCGTTTTAATCATACGAAATTCGATTTGAATTGTCAAGAAATGGATGTGTAAAGTTGAAAGAATTTCATGTGCCAAACTGATGATGCTCGGCATGCATTAATTATTCTTTTCAATACAGAAAGTTGGAGTGTTAATTGGACAAAACAATAGTGTGTTATCAAAGAAATTTGCCTCGTTAAAATCACTAATTTGGTAGATGAAAATGCAGTTTATTATTATTGTATTTATGGTTGTTGTGATGATATTAATCTTACTTGAAGAGTTTACGTTCAGAAGAAATTTTTCCTTTTTAAACTTTTCTTTTAATGCTGACTACTGTGCGGTAAAAGATCATAATTGATCTGTTTTTATAGCCTACAGTAGTCAGCATCACTGATTGAGTAATGGCAGACTGCACGCTCTCAAAATGTTTCCACTGTAAAAAAAAAACTTTTCCCGGGTAAAATTGAATAGTAGCAGCCAGTTTCGTGGACTGTCTGTTTTGAAAACCAAGATTCCGTCGAGATATTCTCTAACACAGACATTAACTTTGGCATTTCAAACAAGAACTGATGCAGGCATTAGAAATTCATTTTATTTATTTTGTTTGTTTAAGCAACACAATTCCAGTGTTAAAGTAACGAGCAAGTTTGCCATTAGCAAATCTGGATAATGAAGTTAGCACACTTTGTTTTGATAACAATAATCATGGTTGGTTACTTGTTATATATATATTGAATTTTTTCCCGTAGAGAAAGAGAGCGAAGACATCGCATGCAAGAATATGAACGTGAACATGAAAGTGATTCTAGTTGGCATCGGCACTCAGAAAATAGTTCTTCAAGAGATGACAGAGATCAAAAATACAGACACAAGGAGGATAGGCACAAAAGTGAAACTCATGAAAGAGCATCAAGATCTCCTCCAGCCCCCAGTAGAACTCGAAGTCAGAGTCATAGTAGAAGTGGATCTCGCGAACGGAGTAGATCACGTGACCGTAGCAGATTCCGTGACAGAAGTAGGTCACGTGATAGAAGCACATCACATGACCGCAACAAGTCTCATGAGCGTGCACGAAACCGTAGTAGGTCGCAAGAACGCAGTAGGTCACGTGACCGGAGTAGGTTGTCTAGCCGGAATGAATCTTATGACCGAAACAGATCTTCAAAGCGGTACAGGTCACGTGATCGCAGTAGGTCGCATAGCCATAGTTCTCCTAAGCGCCGTTCGGATCAGTGGTCATCATCATCGCAACGCAGGTATGTGGTCAAGTTATAATTTCAGGCCATAGTCCATCAGTTAATTTTATTTATCTGTAAATTATCCAAACTTTTGGTGTTGTAGAACAATTATGATCTTATTGATGCCGGATGATTATTGCAAGTTGTAATGCAGTTTGCAATAATGTTTACCTGATATTATCAGTAATTAATATTAAGCTAAAACAATGCTTATTAAAGTTTCCAACAGTTTAATTAAACGTTCACTGTTGAATTTGAATTTAATTTTTTACATCACTAGACAACACCAGAAGCATTGTCCTTTCTGATAGGAACTACCAGAAAGGACAACACTTCTGGTGACTGAAACTAAGAGTTTGAGCTGGCATCACTCAGTTAAGCTATGGAAATTTTAGACTATTTCTCATGATATATATTGAGCACCCTCTGAAGAACCTTCCAACAAATATTGTATACAGAAAATGTAAAATCATCAAACTATTTACAAGAAGAAAGCTATTTTACCTGTATATTACCCTGAATGATTTGTTCTCCAGTTTGTTAAAAATCAAATACTGCATTTCTTTTTGCAAAATAGAATTTTTTGTAAAACCGCAGACAGAATATATTTGAATAAAAGAAAATTAATCGCTGTGGAAAGAAAACACTTCTGTGTGGTAGCATCCCACCTACAGTTATGTGCTCATTACTGTTTGGCCTTGTCTTCAGTAATGTAGTTAGGTCTTTATTTTAATTGGATGTTTTGGGGAATAGGATTGGATGGATATCTCTTTTATGCTAGGTTTTGGAAATTATATGGAAGAAACTGTTGGGTAAATCTACTGGAACAGAATATGGGGGGGGGAGAGAGAGAGAGAGAGAGAGAGAGAGAGAGAGAGGACCATTAGAGATTAGGATATTTGAGATGTGTTGGGACTGGATTCTTCCCCCCCCCCAGATATTACCTACTTTTCCTTGGGCTGAGTTGGAAAGGGGAGGAGAGTTGCATGTATGTTCATCTCCATAGGCCTGCATTGTAGGTTGAGGAATATGAATAATCATACCTCAATCTTCAAAAAAGTATCCTTATTTTTATTGATTTTTCTTCTCCTTGAGATGCATTGGATAGTCTAAGCCTCTTTTAATCTGTCAGCAGTTTGAAAAGGATTATTCCTCCCTGTACGTAGGATCACTTTGACCCCACATGAGCAAAACTCAGCAAAAAATAACTCAAAACTATTCACTTTTTGTTTGTTACCTTTTCTGAACACGACTATGAGAAACTTTTTTTATATTTAAAAAAATATATTTTTAATTAATTTTGGAATCGGAATTCCTTTAGCCCTGTGGGCGAGAAAACCCACATGAAAAAACTGTGCGCTTCAACAAACACCTGCAATTGGGTGCCAGTATATCATTAGCAGGAGTGCTGCTGCATGAAATGCAAAGCACACATGTTAGCAATTTGCATGTTAGCTTTTGTCAGAGAGATTTGTGACATTGCCCGATTGGAGGAAAGTGCCTGTCAATAAAGCCAGCTTGATCAATAATTGCACATGACAGATGCCACTCAATATAAGCATATAATTAAGTTTAACTTAATTCCTACTTGATAATTAACAGAATTTTCAGTGGAGAAATCAAAGAAAAGATTTCAAAAACAGCTATTAGGCATTTCAACTATGTGGATGAATAGATGAAAAGTACAAATTACTGAAATATTGTTTGGGGTCCCATCGACCCCCAAGCGACATACTCTGGATTAAATTCTCTCCTTCCCTTCTGGTCTGGTTTGATGGCAATGATGTGTGGGTGCTTAAGATTAAATCTGATTTTCAATGATGGAGAAATGTTTACTTTCCACATTCAGTATACCTGCACAGTCAGTAGTAACGCTCTGAAATTCTCACATTTGAAGAAATTTGGATTTATTACCAAAAATTTACTACTGGATTAATTCCTGTTGATCTTGTGCATGTAGGTATCTATGAATGCCTGCAAATTGCATGCCCATTAATAGTAGAGGTACATAGTTAAAAACAGAATAATTATGAATGTTCAAAATGCATGGCAAGTGTTATCTCCTTAGAAGAACTTTAATACTAGGACAAAAAATCTAAGGAAAGTTTTGCAGAAAAATGCTTTTAATTTTCTTCTCAAAAATTGGGAAGGGGTGAAAAAATTTGGAGAAAATCCATTTGGTGAATAATATAATTTGCTTTGCTAAATGTAATTTTGAGTTCAAATTGTTGGACAGAGTATTAGTAAATTAACTGGTTTTGCATATTAAGAAGATAAACTTTCTTCACTTGTCTATGATTATAAGTATTATTGGGATAAAATGTTGATTTTTTTTAGAAATTTTGTTGATCGTTATATTGCTTTAGCTGATGTAATCAGAATCTGTTATTAGGTTGCTTCAGTGGCTAAAGACATTTATCCTGCTTTTTTATATAAATCTGATTGATTTTCATTTGCTTAAGAGAATATGCCCATTTCTTTGAATTATTCATCAGTTTATATATATATATATATTTTTTTTTTTTTTTTTGTTCTTTCTGGTTGACTTGACTGATTGCACTGTATTTCCACAATCAGAAATTTTAAACTTGTTCCTCCCCCTGCATCCATGTTTACACGTAGTTGCATTCTCCAATAAAACGTTGTGTATAATTTTGTGTTTTAATGTATTTCTGTTGCCTGAGCCAGAGAAGAATGTTTTTGACAACATTTTACATTTTAAAATTCTCTACAGTAATAAAAGTTTAGGGGGGGTTGCTTTGCTGCATGATTGTGTTACATGATTGATATAAAAATGGTTAGATCATTGTTGAACCAGATGTGACAGCATCGAATTACTTCCGTGATTGCTGGTGTACATTATATCAAGCATTGCTTCATTGTGGAACTGTTTTTAGGTTTGACTTGACAGTCTTTTGTTATTTTGGAATGGTTGGTTGGTCTAATGAGTTGCAGTTATGATAAAACAACTGGCAGGAAGTTGGAAAGCTTCCAATTTCTCTTTGGCTGGAAATTTTAATATTTGGTTGAATATAAAATGATTCTCCAAGAATTAGTATTTAAAACAAGTGACTTTAAAATATATTAGAACAGCCCTGTGGATATTTTAAAATCTTGAAAAAATCGGTTCATCACATGGACATTTAAAGTAACAGATTCTGTCATTGTATGTACTTGTATAAATTAAAATGAATAACCGATCAGTTACATGGTTAGCCATAAAAAATTGTTCTCTTGTATTGTTCTGCACTGTAACTGTTAGTAGCCTTGCAACATTTACGAAACACTAACACTGCCAGATAATAAAGCACAACAAGGTGTATTTTTTAGTAAATATCTCCTCTTAGATGTTCTCATATATTACTTACTTTTGCAAGCTTTTATACAGAAATATTTAAAAGATTATTATGAATAAGAAGTAAGGCTGAAGAAAGATATAAAGATGTAAAGAAAGAAACAGAGCTTTTAGAGCTTGCTCAGAGAAGGGTAGCCAGATTAGTGAACGATGCTAATTATTGTCCATATGAAGAATGGCTTAGAAGGTGCAGACCACAAAGTTGGGCAACTAGTCATCATAGGGTGAGTGGATAGTCATGTGTGGATACCTGAGTGGATAGTCATGTTTTAGTGATGAAAATATGAGCACTTGGGGAAATTTTTATTTTTTTAAATGTATTTTAGACAGCCTTGTGCTTCATGACTTATTTTGTACTATAACTTGTTATAGCGCAGAATAAAACAATGAAATCATGGTTGAAAGTGTCTCTAACTTTCCCATTGATAAGTTTTTCAGACATAAAAATTACCATGCAATCTAAACAGGCAGCCAGGAAGGCTCTTGGTGTCCTGTCTGTGATTTTCTCCTTATCAATGCATGGAGTGAAAACTCCATGCATTGATAAGGAGAATCATTATGGCATTCAGAAGGAAATGCTCAGTTTTGTGTTTATATTATGCTATAAATGCTTTTAAGGTCGGCTGAGTGCAAATTTTTTTATCATCCAGGTTTACAAGTTAAAATATCAATTTTTTTAAATGAAAAAAAAAAGGAAAAACTAAGGCAAAGCTGTAATGGTGAGAGAGAGAGACTTATTCTGTTTGGAGCCTGTCAATATGATTACTCTGAGGTTAGTTGGTTGACTATGTTGGGGTTGTATTATATTTTTCCTGCAGTCTGACTGACTGCGAGATAAATAAATTTCTGTTTATTACCAAAATGACCAAGGCCAGAAGAGTGACAAGGTTGTTTAATGGCACAAAAGAGTAGTATTCTTACAGGAAAGAGACTGGATTTCAGTGTTAGTAATTGTAAACAAGGCAAAGGGTGACCTGATGAAGCTATTTAAGGTTCTAAGAGTGTTTAGGAAACTAAATGCTGGGGGCTTCTTTATACTCACATGACATACATAAGGGAAAACAAATTTAAATTGAAAGGACGTGATTGTAGAATATGTGTCAGAAAAAAATTTATATTTATTCAGAAAGTGAGTGACTGTTTGAATAAGCTCTCACCTGTTCTTTGTGGTGTTGGTTATCCCTTATCTATCTAAATTTAAAGGAGGACTAGAGCCAAATACTTTAATGAAATGGGTAAATGAAGTGAGGAAAGGGCATATTAGTCATATTTGTTCATTGATGATCTGTGTTAACCCGAAAATGTAGACAAAAGTTCTTGTTCTTAATGTGTAAATGGAATAATCGGTTAATTGTATATTCACCAAAATATGAGTGTATAAAGCTAGTAAACCATAAAGCCATCATCCATTATTCATTGTTTTCGAAGTGACTGCCTTGACTATTCACTCCCCCTAAAAAAAAAAAAAAGTTCTAGGCATTCTTCATATGGGAATTAGTAAGCTTTTGACTAAGCATACTTTTGAGACTTCAAACTAAATTTAATAATTCCACAACTCTGATCCTGCTCAAGCAGCAGCAGCTGAGATCATCAACTTCCTTTTCCAAAATGAAAATTTTCTTGAACATCATGTCATCTCTGGTGGTTGAATCTGAATCGTTTTTTAATTTTTATTTTTCTGACAACTTCCTATCGTTTGATGATCCTTGCACTACAGAATGCAACAGTTCATATTTTGATGCATTTTTTGTAGAAGACTAACTCCTCACATAAATCTGTGAGTGACATGAGTCATCAGTGCTTTGCAAAGTTTTCTGAGGTAGCTTATTGAACAAAATACATTGCTGTCTGAAGTCATTTTCATTTGGGGAGATCTGGGAGCAGGTTTTTCAATCAGTGCAACTACTAAAAAATCTAGCGTACACCTTTTCAGTTGAAGAGGTGTACACTAGATGAGTAGTGCGTTGAATTCCTGAATAAGGTTGAATCTTATTATTTTATTAGTGTGAAACCACTTGTTATGAATTCTCTTGATTTCATAAAGATTTAAAATTATGTATAAACATGCCTGCGTAAGTTAACTGAAGTTGCACATAAGCATAAAAAATGAGCTTACTTGTTAGGCAAAATTCATGGACATTTCTCTCTCTAATTAGATAAAAGTATGAAGAGCTGCTGAATAATACCATGGTTATATTGCTTTTTTTTTTTTTTTTTTTCATTTAAATATTCTTTATTTTATTTGTATGTTTAAACAGATTAATATGCAGCAATTAAATTTGTTGTGCATAGTATTTTCTTCTATTTTAAAAGCAAGAATACATTATTTAGCAGCTGCAGTTAGCATTTTTTTTTGTTTTGGTTGACCATTATTTGATACAATTCATTGATATACCTTTACTATGAGTGATAAATTTACTTATTTTTGATTTCAGCCATTCTAGCAGATCTGATGCAAGGCCAGAAATTAGATCCAAAAGAGTGAGGTCTCTGGTAGATTATTAACTATTGGAAGAATAGTGACGACGGAGGACTGTACATTCAAGACATCCTGGACATTCAAGATGTCCAGCTTATTATTACAAGTTCCTGAAAAGAATGGAAAGTGAATCACATATTTCAGTACATAAATGCTGGAAATTGTTGCACTTTTTTTTCTTTTGGGATTGATGGTGTTCTGTGCATGTTGATGTTATATACTGATAGAGTTACCAAAGAATGTAACAAAGATCGTTACTTCTCAGTGTTGCACTGCATCTCCACAACTTGGGTAGCTCCTCACTTGTAAAAAACAGAAGTATAACAAGGTGAACTTGATTCCTCTCTTAGAAGACTTTTTATTATTATTAATTTTTTTTTTTTATCATTGACGTTTTAAGCCAAACTCTTATGAGTACTGCTAATGAAAATAATAATAGCAAGTTTCCTATAGTTTCTTGATTATCATTGTTTTTTTTTTTATTTAATGATGATCATATAGACTACACAGTTGTATATGTCTTTGCAAGTTTTTTGTTCTCTTGGTACAGTGACTGAATCATTGTGTGACTACATTTCTTGTTTACTTAGTAAACTGATAAAAGTATGCTGGCCACTCCTTAATTTTGTTTACCTTTAAACTAGAGATACTGTGTTTAGAGAGGAATAAAATGTTCTCGTTTTTAATGGCTGCACTCATTTATATTTTATATATGATGCATTTAAATTACCATTTCTTGTAAAGCCTAAGTTTAAGTTAACCCTACTGCAAACAACAGCAAATAAACAGTACCATTAAATTATCTTAAAAAAATAAAAATTGTTAACTAAAATTTCTTTTCAAATCCATTTTATTTTGCTGCATGATTTTGTTGAAATACTTCAAAACGGTAAGTAAATTCTTTTGCATCTTCTACTGTTACACATTTTACAATCAGTCTGCTAATTAGCATTTCTTTTACAAGGAAGAAAGAACTTTGTAGTCCTGGTAACTCACTCTTTTGTCTTAATTTTGTATACAATTATAAAACATTTTTGTACTACTGTCTGTAGGAATATGCTACAGTGTATAGAATAAACTCTTTGAACTCATGTTGGCTGCATATTCTGTAATCACAAATTATTACAACATTTATTTGTCTTTAGACTCTGACAGGTTTCTTTCAAATTTCGGCTTCACGATTAGAAAATGAATGGGTGCTTGTGTGTGTGAAATTAGACACAGACACGTGTGGAGAAATTCATACTGTTGAGCGCAGCCTCCATGTTAGGATAGTAGCCTTGTCCCTTGCTGCTTGCGTGTAAATGTCTGAATTCAAATTTTTATCATTGATGTAAGGAAATTGGGAAGCCTTTCCAAGTTAACGGGCCTTGGAATATGTGCACATTGTACAGGTGGGGTAGTTCATTTATGTAACATGGCCAGCCACAGTCCTGCTTACTTTGATATAGCAATAATATGTATGGAATAAGACAGACAATATTTTCCCTCAATATGAAGTCAGTATATGACAGAGTTGCAATTGCGCGCTCTGTCATGTTCTGAAGCACAAATGTAAAATCAAGAATAACCTCCTCTGCATCCTAAAATCTGTCTAATAAAGAATGTGATAAGTTTATAGCCTAGCATAGAATGAATTATTATCTGTTGTTAACTTTACGCCATTTTTGATGTGGTTTCTTTTATTCAATGCAGTTTTCCAGTGATGCTCTAGATTTGTGATCCCAGTTTTGTAGTTGCCTACTTTATGGTTGTGAAAAAAGAGTTGCAAGATTGCTATAACCTCATTGTCTGACCCAAAATTCCTTTCAGACAAGTTGGTTTTTAATTTTGAGAATAAATGGAAATCAGAAAGGACTATTTTCTTGGTGAAACTAAACACCTTTAGCCAGCTTTCCTGGCTTGTTTTATTTGATTTCATCAAATAATTTAGTTACTACATTAGCATATTATTGGCCCTTTGGAAGATAATCTATCATTATTATCCCTTTTGAATATAGAAGACAACTGTTCAGACTTTGTCCTCCCTCCCCCCTTGGAGGTAGTGAATCAGTATACTTCCATTGTTTTATTGCACCTTTGACTCTGGTTGGTAATGACGAAGCCTTGATGACAAGGAAAATGTTGCCTCGAAGTTTTGAATTGGTTTTTGATCAGGTGTCAGAAGTGGGAACCCATCTTGCAGAAACATTTGTTATAGCTAATTCATTTGATTGGATGTTTTGTACTCATTCACTTGTATGCCATAGCCTCAACTGTTTGTTTAACAGTTATTTGCCAGTTATCATATCATGAACTTTACTGATGTTTTCCGGCATGATTGCTGTTTATGGACTTCCACTGTGTGGTTCATCTTCAATGCTGGTTCTGCTGTGTTTAAATTCAGCAACCCAGTTTTTAACAGTTGCATATGATGGGGAAGATTCTTCTAATATTTATACCATGTCTTTGTGAATATCCTTGCTGGATTGGCCTTTTTTGTAAATATTCTGTTGCAGCTCAGTGTTTAATTTTTATTTATGTTTTATAAATACTTGGACTTCAGTGACCTAAGAAAAAAGTGTAAATATTATGAACTTTGCATGTGTTCAAATTATTAAAAAAAAAAATAAACAAATAAATTAAAAAAAAAAAAAAATATATATATATATATATATATATATATATATATATATAATATATATATATAATATATATATAAACGGAAAAAACGAAAAAATCGACAACTTACCGGTACATTAAAGTAAAATATAAATAATTAAAGTAAATTATAAATAATTAAATAATCAATTTAACACAATTCAAAATCAATTCAAAACAATTAAAATTCAAATTAACGCAATTAAAAGAAGCTAACGAAAATATTCAAAACGATTTTCCTTCCTGAAGCTGACAATGCTTTTCGACCGACTGTCGTGATCACAGGAATGAAAATTATCGAATCAGGCTAAACCTGCAACTTAAATAGTGATTATGTGTCTTCGCGCATGCGCGTAAAGGTCCACGCATCGGAGATCAAATATGGCCGCCGAACATTAACAGAATTCTCGTGTAATTTAATTTCAACGGTTTCTGCAATTAATAGTCGCGTATAATTACGTTGAACGTTAAGTATTTTGGCCTCGTTAAATAAAAAAGTATGTTTTTCGTTAATGGCATGAAAGGCTAATTCTGACGCTGCTGAACGAGAAGCACGAACAGAGGCTTCGTGTTGATTTACACGGATATTAAGAGAAAACCGCGTGGAACCCTGATAAGACGAGTCGCAATCACCGCAAGAAATGTTGTATACTAGATCATTAATTTGTGTTGCGAACGCCGAAAGAACCGAGCGATTGTTCAGTATAGTGTGTAACTTCCGTATAGGCCTAGCTATAATTTTAAATTCGGTATCTTTAAAGAATCTGTTAAGCTGTTTGTGCCACTGTTCAACATATGGGACAGAAATAAAGTATTTTTTGATATTACTATTGTTGATTGGTGCAGTATTTTGTATCCTATCCTTAGCTTGTGCCCTAATTCGATTTATTGTGTTAATGGGATAACCCCTGTTCAAGAATCTGCTAGTTAATATTTGTATTTCTGAGTCTAAAGCAGAATCCGTCGTTGAATATTTATAGGCATTTAGAAATTGATTAAAGATAATCGATCTTTTGTAGGTGAACGGGTGGTAGCTATTATAATGTAGAAGCATACCGGTGTTTGTGGGTTTTCGATAGATGCTAAATTGTATTTTGTTCGAGTCCCGGGTAAGCGTGAAATTTAGAAAGTTTAATGACTTAGTATCCGTATCTTCCCTTTCCAATGTAAATTTGAGTCTAGAATGAATATTGTTAAACGAATGTAAAATATCTTGGATAGTACTACTATCGGTAATAACTAGAACATCGTCTAAATACCTCCCATAGTATGTGATACGGGGACGAAAAGGTGTCAAATGTATCTGCTCAATCGTTGAGAGATAGATCTCTGACATTAAGCCACTCAGGCTCAAACCCATTGGTAATCCAAAAATTTGTTTGTACACCTTGTCTCGAAAGGTGATGTAGTTAGCCTCAACTAATAGTTTAATTAAGTGAAAAATCTCCTTTATAGGCAGCTTCGTATAATTAATCGGTGTCGAGTTTTTATTTAACATATCCCAAATAATATCTAATGTGTATTCAACGTTTACATTCGTATATAATGATGTAACATCTAATGAGAATAAATTGTTATTGTCGCCGAGTCTACAGTCTTTAAGATTATTAAATAATGTATCGTAATTCTTAATCCCAAATTGTATAACCTGTCTAAAAGGTTTTATAATGTTATATACATGTGTGGCTAAGGCTGAAAATGCCGAGTTCCTGTAGGAAACAATAGGTCGAATCGGAAATCCAGGCTTGTGTAATTTTACCTGACCAAAAAGTGCAGGAATATTGTATGTTCTGGACTTCAATTCCTTCAACTGAACCATAGTAATGTAGTCGTTTTTACGATATGTGGTTAACGTTTTATTGTATTGATTTACCAAATTGGTAAACAGTGTCGGGTCCACTTCACAATAAGTGGAGCTATCAGATACAACTGAATCTAACTTATTTATATAATCATGTTTATCTAGTATTACCACTGTATCTCCTTTATCTGCCCTCTGTATAATAATGTCCTTATTTTCTCGAAGTTCTCGTAAAGCTGAACTGTCATGTGTATTCAATTTAGGAAGTCGTGTTTCTTTATTATATTACGTAATATTGTTAAGCTTGCCTTAAAATCTCGATATTCGGATAAACAAAAATACCTTTCCCAGGTTAGGAAGCTTCGCGATAAATTAAAAAATTATCTACATCCGAACGATTGGTCTGTATTGAAGACCTCCATAGATTTGCGACGGGAAGCACAAACCTCAGAAATAAAAAACAGACACGTTAATAAGTTGCAAACATTATCGAATAGTTCAAGACACATTCATACGAATTCTAACACATTGTCGCGAGCTTGCGACCAAGTTCACACGAGTTGGGTGACATCCCCCCCACAGACACATAACGCACTACCACAGAATATGTCGGCTAGTTCACGAACACCCCCTCACCCAGTATCCAACGAACCGACACATCAACAGGTTACAAATCTTTCCTCGTGTACACTATCGCAGGACCAGATTTCACTTTTATCCAAAGGATTAAATTATAATTTACCACCTCGAAAGCTGCCAAAAAAACAATGCGTAATTGATTTTGAATTTGGACTTCGTAGTGTTCCACAAAAAGATGTATTTATTCAACAAGTTAACCAAGTAGTGAATAACATAAAAGAAACACGACTTCCTAAATTGAATACACATGACAGTTCAGCTTTACGAGAACTTCGAGAAAATAAGGACATTATTATACAGAGGGCAGATAAAGGAGATACAGTGGTAATACTAGATAAACATGATTATATAAATAAGTTAGATTCAGTTGTATCTGATAGCTCCACTTATTGTGAAGTGGACCCGACACTGTTTACCAATTTGGTAAATCAATACAATAAAACGTTAACCACATATCGTAAAAACGACTACATTACTATGGTTCAGTTGAAGGAATTGAAGTCCAGAACATACAATATTCCTGCACTTTTTGGTCAGGTAAAATTACACAAGCCTGGATTTCCGATTCGACCTATTGTTTCCTACAGGAACTCGGCATTTTCAGCCTTAGCCACACATGTATATAACATTATAAAACCTTTTAGACAGGTTATACAATTTGGGATTAAGAATTACGATACATTATTTAATAATCTTAAAGACTGTAGACTCGGCGACAATAACAATTTATTCTCATTAGATGTTACATCATTATATACGAATGTAAACGTTGAATACACATTAGATATTATTTGGGATATGTTAAATAAAAACTCGACACCGATTAATTATACGAAGCTGCCTATAAAGGAGATTTTTCACTTAATTAAACTATTAGTTGAGGCTAACTACATCACCTTTCGAGACAAGGTGTACAAACAAATTTTTGGATTACCAATGGGTTTGAGCCTGAGTGGCTTAATGTCAGAGATCTATCTCTCAACGATTGAGCAGATACATTTGACACCTTTTCGTCCCCGTATCACATACTATGGGAGGTATTTAGACGATGTTCTAGTTATTACCGATAGTAGTACTATCCAAGATATTTTACATTCGTTTAACAATATTCATTCTAGACTCAAATTTACATTGGAAAGGGAAGATACGGATACTAAGTCATTAAACTTTCTAAATTTCACGCTTACCCGGGACTCGAACAAAATACAATTTAGCATCTATCGAAAACCCACAAACACCGGTATGCTTCTACATTATAATAGCTACCACCCGTTCACCTACAAAAGATCGATTATCTTTAATCAATTTCTAAATGCCTATAAATATTCAACGACGGATTCTGCTTTAGACTCAGAAATACAAATATTAACTAGCAGATTCTTGAACAGGGGTTATCCCATTAACACAATAAATCGAATTAGGGCACAAGCTAAGGATAGGATACAAAATACTGCACCAATCAACAATAGTAATATCAAAAAATACTTTATTTCTGTCCCATATGTTGAACAGTGGCACAAACAGCTTAACAGATTCTTTAAAGATACCGAATTTAAAATTATAGCTAGGCCTATACGGAAGTTACACACTATACTGAACAATCGCTCGGTTCTTTCGGCGTTCGCAACACAAATTAATGATCTAGTATACAACATTTCTTGCGGTGATTGCGACTCGTCTTATCAGGGTTCCACGCGGTTTTCTCTTAATATCCGTGTAAATCAACACGAAGCCTCTGTTCGTGCTTCTCGTTCAGCAGCGTCAGAATTAGCCTTTCATGCCATTAACGAAAAACATACTTTTTTATTTAACGAGGCCAAAATACTTAACGTTCAACGTAATTATACGCGACTATTAATTGCAGAAACCGTTGAAATTAAATTACACGAGAATTCTGTTAATGTTCGGCGGCCATATTTGATCTCCGATGCGTGGACCTTTACGCGCATGCGCGAAGACACATAATCACTATTTAAGTTGCAGGTTTAGCCTGATTCGATAATTTTCATTCCTGTGATCACGACAGTCGGTCGAAAAGCATTGTCAGCTTCAGGAAGGAAAATCGTTTTGAATATTTTCGTTAGCTTCTTTTAATTGCGTTAATTTGAATTTTAATTGTTTTGAATTGATTTTGAATTGTGTTAAATTGATTATTTAATTATTTATAATTTACTTTAATTATTTATATTTTACTTTAATGTACCGGTAAGTTGTCGATTTTTTCGTTTTTTCCGTTTTAATTTCTGGAGGGTATCATACGGAAGTGTTCCACGTACTATATTGAGGTAAACTCCTCTTATTAATTTACTAACATCATTATCAACGTAGAACATATTGAGTATTACAGCTCTGATTCATACTATGTAATATATATATGCACCAAAATACATCTTTCTTCTGTGAGAGGCTAGAAACTTACCATACAGCCATCGTAAGATTTTGCTATTTCTGAAGGCTCAAAACTCACTAAAATAGTTATCCAATACATATATTTCTGTAATCAGACCAAATGGAAAGTTGGGGGGGTTATTGCTGTGGAAACCTGTTCTGTGTTCTACCCTGATGACTGCTCAAAGCATCGAAAACATCTCTTGCATAGCCCTTCACACACAGAATAGACTTGCATGGTGTGTTCCCAATGCTTACATCCTTCTCAGCTAAAAGTAAGCTTTGTACTGTGTCATCCATTCAGTTGTGCAAACAGTTATTCCCTACCTGCACCTTAGAACTTTGAAAAGATCTATAAGAATAAGAGCTACAAGGACACTTATTATGAGGCAAGATATTTTAAATCTTTTATAGTTCAAGCATTTTGCTTCCTAATACTGTAAATCTTCTATTTCAGACTAATAGGAAGGGGAGTTACCGTTATTGTCAAATGTTCATTAAAACGAAATTTATTTTTCCAGACCATTTGCACCTCATGTAAGCGAAAATTTAAATAGGTACTATATATATATATATATATATATATATATATATATATATTAGAAACAGGAATAAAGTTAAAAATGGAAACTATACTTTTATTTACTTTGATTTTATTGGTTGATACATAATTAGTAGAATCTAATTATCTGCCCACATGTAACAGTTTGACTCCCAGTGGAAAGATTTTGTTGAAATTGTATATTTCGATCTTTTAGATTTGTTGAGCCATTCCAAATTTAATTGTAGGTTTTAGAATCAATTCTGATTCATCTCCCTACCCATACAGGAACCTTAGTAGTTTTGGATCTTCAGCATTACTTGATAATCCAACCTGGCTAGCCGGGTGGGTAAAGTGCCTGCCTGGCAACCCAAAGGTCGCGGGTTTGAATCCTGCCTCGGGCTTGGATCAAAGTACTGCAAAAACCTTGGGAGGTGCATTATGGCCACAGAAGCCGATGCGTCAACAACTACCAAAAAAAAAAAAAAAAAAAAAAATTACTTGATAAGGAAAGTCAGATTGATACAAAATTTTTAGTATTTGCCTTATTGGTCCCTGTGGAGGTTTTAGGACCAATTTCAATAGTCAGACAGTAAATTTTTATTACAAGTTTTGTTGGTTTCTTTGGAGATTTTAGGACAAATTCTGATTCCATAGTCCGCTCCCTAGTTCCCTGTATATAAATGCAATAAATCTGAAACACCATGTCAATCAGTTAATCTATCTCTACTGTGAACATCACGGTGAGATTTTGTTGAACACTTCTTTTAAAAACTTCAGTATAGAAGTTTTTAACCTCTGAGGTATGCCTAATATGTAATGTAAACATTTACTTAACTTGTTTGCAGTCAGCACATTAAGCTAGTCTGTGCATACAGTTCTATGTTTTCAAGTTTAAAATTTTCCCTCTACATCATGCCATTTAAGGAATATATAAATGTTTTTATTTAAAATTTATTTATTTTCTGAAAGTTCCTGGTTGGTATAAAGATGCACTGTACTACACAATAAATATCAGGAAAGGCATTTCTGTAAATTACAAATTTTCCCGTATGTAGTTTCGTTTCACCAATGCTTTGCTACTTCTGTAAACTGTAGATAAACTTATTTTTTCTTTCAAACCAACCAATATTACTTTAACCGAGTTCAGCCAAACTTTTTTTTTTCTCCCAGATCCTTTTTCAATTCTGATTTTACCTGCTGTGACCCCTGAAGTAATTCATTTTGCTTACCTTAAATTTTTTCCTCCCACATTTCAAAATACACAGATTTAAAAAATAATTTAAAATTTTGTCCACCTTCCTGTCTACATGCAGTCTTTCAGAAATGCTAGGGGGGGGGGGAACGAATATCTCCAATAACTAGCATGAGAAGTGAGCTTGTATGTTTTTTGCTATGTGATTCATTTGTAGTGGGCATAACGAGCAATATACACTACACTACACTACACTACATACAATCCAAGTCAGAAGGCTGAGAAGCGATCAGAGTGCACCTTCTGAAGAACCTAGGGGGGAGGGTTTGACTACTTTCCACGCTGGTGCTTAGGCATGCCATGGTGCATTATAGCTATGGTTGTTTTTACACCATAAAACAAAAATCAAGCTGCTTAGGTGATTACCTATGCAACTGGAAAACAACTGCAATAAACCCCATTAGTTATAGTTACAATTATCAAGGAAATTTACTTTTCCCACAAAAATATGCATACATAAACATCTGCCCCACAAATCTTTCATCAACCAGAACATGGGGAACATTCTTTTCTGAGTACCTTTCGATTTTGTGGCCTAGTGCATGAGCACATGTAAGGAAGGTAAGTTCAAGCCCGATACACTACCACAAAAAATGCATGGCCCGTTAAGATCTGCACTGAAAATCTGGCTGCCTTTAATTCACCATGTAATGCAGTCATGATAAATTTGTAAATTCTGGACTTGGCCATATGGAAGATAAATTTGGTGGGGGAATTTTTTATGAGTATTTTTCACAGTACGGCTGATCTAATTGGTGTCAGGCAAGCATGATTTTTTCCTCTTGGGAACTCCAGTTTTTCATCCAGCAAACAAAATCGACCAAAGACCATGCAATTTATAGACTATATGGAGCAATATGGCATTAGTTGCTGATGCTCCTAAAACCCTACTACAAAAACAATTAGAGAATGAATGGAAATGTATTAGGCATGACTGGAATATCAATGAGTAAGCAAAATTCAAAACTCATCGAAACATTGAAAGATGTGGCTATATAAGTAAGTGTGATCATTGAGAAAAATTAACTGTGAGTACTTAAAATGCTTAATTAGCATTTGTGTAATTGCACAATTAATTGAATATAGTTTGGGAGTTTTGGAATTAATGGAATATAGTTTGAGCACGTTTTCATTCATTAATCTTGCAGAGAAACGTTTCTGAGATTTTTGCATGTTGGGCCCCATTAAAGAAATATGTTTACTGTGTGATATCACTGCATGTAAATAAGTTGAAAAGGGCTGGAAATGGGCTGAGGTTTCATTTCTGCTGCTAACTGTAAAATTCAAAAAGTTATCACTTGGGTCTGGGTAAACCAGTCTCAGGCAGAAGTATAATTTTTTTCCCCCAATCTCTGAGCCATTTTGCATCCTCCACATACATTCAACATCACTGAAGAACGCACAGCCCACAAACAATATGCTGATACAATATGGACTAGTTGCCTTAGTCTACCTGTTTATCTTGTAACAGCATGAAGGACATGGTGTGTTTGTAACAATGTGCCATTGATTTCTCATAAAACCAGTGGCACTGTGAGGATGCAAGATTGCAAAGCAAGATGAAGTGAGTTGTGCGGATAGTTGTGTGTTAGCCCCTTTGTTATGGGGAGGCATGATCACCAAGGCACCTTCCAGCATCAATCCATGGCACGAACTTTGCCAGAAGAGGAGGAGGATATATACAAGGTTGGCTCTGCTCTGGCCAGGACAAAATCAGAGTTAAAAGAGGAACAAGACATGATAGAGAACAATGGGTAAGGTAGGAGGGATGATGAAAGAGGATATCCCCTGATGAGTGTGAAGAGAAACTAAAGTATGTGGGAACCCTGAAGAAAGGTGGGATAGGGTGCCAAGAAGAGTAAAAGGATGACAGGTGGAGAAAGCTATAGTGGTTGCAGGGTCATCAAATACTCATGTAGGAAGGGGACCATAGCAACATGTCCTGACCTTTATGCTGGTAGTATCTAGCCACTGAGGGTAGGTACTGTCAGAATAGCAGAGGTATATGGCAAGTGAACCAATCTAGGTGAGTACAAGTGCCTGTGGTAAGAGGCATGGGCTACAAATGGAATACTGCGTCTGGGTTAGTGCAAGTGGGTGCTAAGTAATTGCATTCATTGTGGATGTAGTCTGCCTTCGAAAGTCATTATTAGCATCTATTAAGGCCGTATTGCACTGTATATGTTGTCTGTAAATTGCTGTATTCTGTGGTCGATTTTCTGTTTGTTGGATGGAAAACCTGTAGGAAAAAACTATGCTATCATCACCTAAGATCGACTAATTCAGCAACATTGTGAAAAAGGCCCACAAAAATTCCTCTCGTCATCGACGGGACTCAAACCCAGGTCTTTCAGTTGGTGTGGAGGGGATGGGGATTCCACCAATGTGCAATCTATGAAGGCCTTCGAAAGGTACAGCATTGGAAGATAGCTTTAGTGCAGGGGGGTCAAGACTTGGAAGGTTTCTTTGGATGCAATAAGCTGAAGTTTGAGTTCAACGTGAAACCCAATGCTTGCAGTAAGTTCAGTCCAAGGTGAAGATAGATTGGACAAATATTCATGACATGATGCTAAGTTTCCTCATCCCTACAAGGACAGTGCATCTTCCTGGAGTCCCATATCCTGCAATTTATTGTTAAAGGCTCTATGTCCTGTGAGGAGAAAAGTTGTCTTACGATAGCCCGCACTGGGAAAAAAAATTCTGGTAATTTCATCTTTTGGGCTGGCTGTCCACCGTTCTGGCACTGACTGACAAGAGCCTCCCAGATACGTTCTCGCGACGGATATTGATGCCTGTCTTGGTTCTGATATTGTTATAGTAGGGTTTCATAAGCATCAGCTATAAGACCATATTGCTCCGTGTGTATTGTCTGTAAATCGCGCAGAGAATGAATACAATTGAACTGTGGTACGCTTTTAAAACATTAATCACAGATGCCTTGAATGCGTATATACCATTAAAAAAATACTCCACGAGAAGGGTTCCAAGTTGGATGAATAGTGAAGTTGCCACATTACTTGAGCAGAAAAAGGTGGCATGGAAACGTTACAGAGCAATAAAAAGTACTGAAGCCTATAACAGCTACAAGGTGATGTGTAATAGAGCCACAGAAAAGGTTCGACAAGCAAAGGCAGTTTATGAGAAATCACTAGCAAACAGAGCAAAGAGGGGGGGGATAAAGAATTCTTCACATATATAAAATGCCAAGAAGAGCAGGACAAACCAGATCGGACCTTTACGTAAGGGAAAGGGGATAGTAATAAATACACCAGCTGCCGTTGCAGATGAACTCAACAGTTATTTTGCATCGATATTTACAAATGAAAAGCCTTTTGTGGCAATGGGAAATTGTGGGAGCGAAGTTAAAAAATATGTAATTAATGATATTGAAATTTCGCAAGATTATTTAATGAAAAAACTTTCAAGCCTACAGACTAGTAAGGCTCCTGGAGTTGATGGAATATACCCTATAATCTTGAGAGAGGCGGCAAGAGAGTGCATTGAACCACTGAGGCTGGTTATGCGAGCATCACTAGACTCTGGGGAGATTCCCTTGGATTGGAAAAGTGCAAATGTATCTCCCATACATAAGGGTGGCTCTAAAAGTGAAGTGGGAAATTATCGACCTGTCAGTCTGACTTCAGTAGTAGGGAAAATCATGGAGGCATTGATCAAGGGTGGAATTCAGGATCATTTGGATCGAATTGAAATTCTCAAGGATACTCAGCATGGTTTTGTAAAGTGAAAATCATGTTTAACAAATCTGGTTCGCTATTTCGAAAGGGTCACTCACGAGCTGGATTTAGGGAATAATTTCGACATTGTTTATTTAGATTTCAGCAAAGCTTTTGACTCAGTCCCACATGAGCGGTTGCTTTATAAGCTGGAACAGGTTGGAATCACTGGGAAAATCCTTAGATGGATAGAAGGATGGCTTCAGGGCAGGAGGCAGAGGGTTGTGATAAATGGCTATTCCTCAGATTGGGTTGATGTAAGAAGTGGGGTTCCCCAAGGATCAGTATTAGGACCACTGTTGTTTTTAATTTTCATAAACGACATTGATGAAGGGATAGAGGGCGTGATGTCTAAATTTGCAGATGATGTTAAAATTGGTAGAGTAGTTAATGATCACTGTCAAGCTGAGCTTCTTCAGAGAGACCTAGATAGACTTCAAGAATGGTCAGAAAAATGGCAGCTGTGCTTTAATCCAACAAAGTGTAAGGTATTACACCTGGGAAACAGTAATCCCAAAATAACTTATTCACTTGGTGGAGTTCAACTAAACCCAGTACTGGAGGAAAGGGACTTGGGTGTTACGATACGGTCAGACATGAAATTCTCTGAGCATTGTAAACAGGTTGCAAGGAAGGCCCATGGTGTCCTATCGATGATCTATCGAACTTTTGCAAGTAGAGATAGGGACGTGATAATCCCATTATATAAGGCCTATGTTAGATCACACTTGGAATACTGTGTTCAAGTATGGAGACCGCACCTAAAGAAAGACATCGAGCTTCTTGAAAGGGTGCAAAGAAGGGTAACTCGCCTGGTGAGATCGGCAAAAGGGCGTCCTTATGAAGAAAGACTTCGAATATGTGGATTGCAGAGTTTGGAAACTAGACACCTTAGAGGAGATTTGATTGAGGTGTTTAAGGCTCTGAGAGGCATCAGTAAAATGAATGAGGACAAAATTTTCAAGATTATAAATGATGCTAGAACTAGGGGACATAAATTCAAGTTACGCGGGGAAACGTTTAGATTGGACTGCAGGAAGTTTTATTTTAGCCAGCGAGTTATAAATTACTGGAATAAGTTGCCTTCATGGGTGGTAGAGGCCGACAGTTTGGGGAAATTCAAAGGTCATCTGGATAGTACTTTCGGGTAAGGGAAGCGCATAGGATGATAGGATTAATTTCCTTTTTATTTAATTTTTAATTTCATTTTATTATTTTTATTTATTTATTAATTATTATTATTATTTATTTATTTAATTTTTGTTTTTATCATTGTTTTGTTCGGATTTTTTTTTTTTTTTTTCTGGCTGGTGCAGCATAAGCCATAGGCTTTCTTGCACCATACGGCCGTTACTAATACTAAACCTAATACTAAAACTAAATTGCATGTGTTGTCTGAGGTCGATTTTCTGTTTAATGGACAAAAAAACCCCAAGTATTCCGAAGGAGAAAACCATGCTACCCTCGTCTGAGACTGACTAACTCAGCCACAGCAAAAATTCCTCCCATCACCTACGGACTCGAACTCAATGGACCCAATCCAACCCAATGGGTGTGGGAGAGGACAGCAATCCTACCAACTGTGCTCCCCACAAGATCTGATTCCAATATTGAAGATCTCTGCAATTTGTGTTTAATGGCATGGGAGAGCCTGCAGTTGACAGTCTGCGAGGGTAAGTGGTATCGTCACCATTCTCACCACACCGGCTGGTAAACGCCAGGGTTTGAATCCGTCGATGATGCGAGGAATTATGGGCTCTTTTCACTCCGTAGCTGAGTTAGTCGGTCTCAGGCATAGATAGCAAGGCTTTTTACCCAGAAAAATGGGTTTTTCTTCCAGCTAAGAAGCCACATCGACCAGAGAGCACATGCAATTTATAGACACAATACACATGGATAGCTGAAAGTAACTTTCCAGGTGACCTTAATATAATAGTTTAGTTATTTAGTAGCCTGAAGTAGGCAAAATGGAGGTCAGAGGGGAGAGTTTCCCTGTAAGGACTTGAACTGCGAGGGTGCAAGTTGTCCAACACGCTATGAAAAGTTGAAGAAGGATGGTTCTCTGCATGTAAAGTTGTTTAGTTACAGGGGTTTTATCTGTGTGGTGGAACCAAACCTCCACTCCATACGTGACAACAGAGATGAGAAAAGCTTCTTACATCAAGTGAAGAGCTTGCCCTGCCTCAATCTCTTCTTGTAATTCTGCCGAGAAGAGTAGTGCACTTCACTTTTTATCTGAGGTGCTGGACATGTTGCAGGAATGTGAGCTTGTTATCCAAGATATTGCCAAGGTGTTTGACAGTGGCAGTTTTGGAGAGACTGGTCCTGGAAACAAATCATGGGAAACCTGTGCACATGATGTTATGTTATTTGATTTTTAGGAGCATTAGCAACTAAGGCCATATTGTTCCGTGGATATGCGGTGGTCATTTCCTGACCTTTCCGCATCCTACGTATTTGGTGGTCATGGGCTCGAACCCTGGTCTAATCAAGAAGCGTTTGCTACGCACTGGTGCTCCTGCCCACCTGGCTATAGAGGCGCCTGTGCACATGAAACTTGCGTTTCAGCATTAATGTGAACATTTTTTTGGAGAAACCGTAAGCTTGTGAGTGGAGGCCTAAGTCAGAAGCTCCTTTAAGATGGCAGTAGTTTCCAAGGCCGCTCTTGAAGATCCATCCACAAGAATGACCAGGTCATCAGCATAAGAGGATATGGGCACGAGCAAGTGATCCACTCACCGAGGATTGTGTTCCATCCCAATGGGCCAACAATCGAACTTGGGGCATTCCCTAGTGACGGATCTGAAAATGCTGTGAAATCGAGTCGAAATAATCATTTTCCTGTTGGAGAAATAACTCTGGGGCCAATGATACATCTCTCCAGAGCAGCCAGCTTCACATGCCCTCTGGATTACACTGGGTCACCAGACAGAGTCGAAAGCACCTTGGCAATTGATGAAAATTTCACATTCATACTTGAAATAGAAACAATGGCACTCTGTAAGATGTTATTCTTACTGAGTGCCTGAGGAGTGGAGCAACCTTTCTGAAAGCCAATATGAGAGCAATGGGACGGTATGCCTTACATGGATCAAAGGTGTTAAGCAGACCTTTAGGAATGCCTGGTTAGCAACAATGTTGTATTAGGCTGGTTGGGGTAGACAGACTTTGAATTCCCTGTATCAGAGGATCTAATGTATGCAATGAAAGCACATATCTCACTTCTGCCACAAGTTGACATCTCAAATATGCCCACAGTACACCGAGCCCTTGGAGACAGCACTGTGGTTATAATAATCTACCCATTACATATGAAAGATTATTAGTGAATCAAACCATCAATGATGCAAAGCACTTATGGGCTTTTCACCTATTGTCAATTTAATCGATCATGGGAGAAAGCAGTATGGTTATTTTTCTAGCAAACCAATCAGAAAATATGCAATTTACATAAAAATACAGTTGGTGTATTGGTTACTGCTTGGGTAACCTGACATGTTTTTTTCAATATTTCACTTTTAATTTTTATCCATATACCCTTGTTTTTAGCTAACAACAGTAGAACCTTATAAGGTCATCTACCCAACTCTGACAAAGTCTGATTTATGCATTCCAATATACCCTTTTGTATGTGACTTGTGCTCTGCTACCATTTGACTGATAGAAAGAAAGAAAGAAATGTGGCCCGTTTATTTGGCTTTGACCTAGCGTGACCCATTACCAGTAGGCCAACAATGTCTATCATACTTTAACCAGCACTCTTATCATAGCATGCTCAATGTCATGCTGTTGGCCCATTTGCTGAACTGCACACACTGTCCCTCAATATTATCCTCATGGACAGAAAATGGTTACATTCACTGTCTTTTCTAACCCTGGCCTTTTCCCCACACCGAGTGCAAACTGACTGGGTTTGAATCCCATCAATGACACGAACTGTGTGGCTGAGTTAGTTGATCTCAGGCGAGAATAGCATGGTTTCTACTCCTGGAAACTAGTTTTCATCCAGCAAAACAGGCAAATCAACCAGAGAACACAATACAGATTGGTCTATGAGGTCATTTTCAGGTAAACCCATAACGTCAATTTTTTTCATCGTCCCTCGATATTTGACTATCTCTAACAAAGTCGATTCCATAGATGATGATGATACCTAATCAATTTGTTACTCGGTTTGTTCCTTTGAAAAGTATAAGGAATCCTTAACATGAGTAGCAACCAACGATGAATGCAAGATGCACTTTAATACTTGAGAGCAAGTTCAGAAGTAGAGTGGTACCAACAACCTACCTCATCGAATTGTACACTTAAGCATCTGCAGTAGAAATGCTGGTTGATGTATTTTGAGACCCACGTGGATATAAGAGAAGTCGTGATGAATCTTGAATTTGGAACAATGTTGAAATTTGTTATCTAGAGGTGTGCACCTGTAAAAGGTAAACTGCAGCCGTTATCAACCCACTGCAGGATGGAAGCCTCCTCAACAATTCATGCTGAGGGAAATGGACCATAATCTGCCACGCTGGTCCAGTGCGGGTTGGCAGATCGACCGTATTTAGCAGTCAGGGGCTTGAACCCCGGTCTACTCAAAGAGAGTGTGCTACTGCACTCCAGCTCCTGACCACTCGGCTACGGAGGCCTTTGCACCTGTATCATATTGCTAATTCTACACCAGACATGATATAGGAAATGTAATATAACGTTTCCCATATCATCTCTGGTACATACAGGAAATGCAATTTGAGATTTAGAAAAGTTGTAAAAACTGTCGGTTTAATTATTTTCTTTATTTATTATTTATTTATTTTTATTTGAAGTAATTGATCTGTGATCAGATTTAATTCAGGATAGGTTTATCATACTTCCCACAGCAGGTGGAAAAGACCTAAGTTCGAATCCTGTCAATGATGTGAGAATTTTTAAGGGCCTTTTTCACAATGTCGCTAAGTCAGTCGGACTCAGGAGAGTGTTTCTTGTTTCTAAAAGCCTGGATTTTCCATCCAAAAACGCAAATCTACCACAGAACACGTGCAATTTATAGACATATATATACCCCGTAATATGGCCTAAGTTGCTGATGAGCTTAAAACCCTAGGTTGCTTATCAGAATCAATTTTTTCAATGCGTTAATTGCACCTAAAGAATCATTTAAAATTACATTTTGAAGTAGGAGCAAGGTCTAAATTATCAAGTGCTACTTTAAGTGTTATAGTTCTGCAAATTGATGCATTCAACTGGAAGATAAACTGATATGCTGCTGAATCCAGCTGCTGGTAAACCTTTACATTATATTTGGACTATCACTTTTAATTTGTGTAGAACGCATAATTCTGAAGACGTTCTTCGTGTACTGCTGAATACTGAAATGTGCTGAGGATTTCTCTCTCCATTGACAAAAACAGTTATCATAAATTGTTCATCCTCGCAGGTAGCACTATGGGTATAGTCACCCTCCTACCCTTGCTAGAAAAGGCTCGAGTCCGAATCCCATCAATAACGCGAGGAATTATGGGCTCACTTCACAACGTGGCTGTGGTAATCTGTTTCAGGAGAAAGTTGCGTAGTTTTATCTCCTAAAATCTCGGATCCCTCTTACACAGTATAACCACCGTCCTCTCCACACAGGGTGAAAAAGACCTGAGTTTGAATCCTTAATGATGCAAGGAATTTTTATGGACCTTTTTCACAACGTGGTTGAATTAGTCGGCTCAGGCGAGGATTGCATGGTTCTTCGACTGGCAAACAGCAAATCGACCAGAGAATGCACTCAATTTACGTTGGTAGCGCAATATGGCCTAAATTGGTGATGTTTTTGAAACCCTAAAACTAACTCGGATTAATCATATAATACGTCACTGCCTTAGTTTCTTTTGCATTTAAGACACACACACGTATATACAGTATTCTGCTAAATAAGTCTTATCTCGCATCCTGTGAGGCAATTTATTTGGCAGATTTTTCGGAGCAAAATCATATCACGGACCCCAGTCCAGAAACCCCAGTTTCTGTGGAAAAAACCTTGCTATCTACGCCTGAGACCGACTAACTCAACCACGGAGTGAAAAAAGCCCATTAAAGTTCCTCGCGTCATTGCCGGGATTCGAACCCGGGCCTTTACCACTCGGTGTGGGGAAGACGGTGACGATACCACTGTGCTAAACGCGCAGACAGACATAATATGCTGATGCTTATAGCCGTAATAGCTTCTATTCTTAACATGCATGCATACATATGAATTCGTGGAATGGACCTGTATTAAACATTGCCGCTGGGGTCTGCCGGTGCTCTCTCCTTTTCGAAATAATCTCCTTCAAAGTGTATGCATTTGCGCTATTGATGTTATCACTAGCAAATGTTCTCCCGGAAGCCATTTCTTCACAAGTCTTCGACAGTGTTCGTTGTAGCCACGGATTCTCGAACTCCTTGAATGCACCTTTGCCACCAGACGAATGACCGCTTTAAGAGCGTGAACGTCTTTAACACACTCAAGGCGATGATATATATATAACTGACTACTGAATATTGGAATCATCGAATTTGGAAGGAGTCGGTTCATTGTCAACAGTTGGAAGGCAAACTGCCATTCGGTGGGTCATGGTATCCGAACGGTTGGATCTTGGCAACAAAGCGCATAGACGGATACTTGGACACTTTGCTATCACTTTGGTGGCATCGGAAGGATGTGAAAACGGTTGAGTCGATGGACCTACCGAATAGCAATAGAAAACGGATCTGCCACAGTCCACCACATTTACAACTTCGTAATACTCTACGCCTGGGTATATTGGGCATGATTATCAGACGACTGAGAGAAGCGCATATTGCAGTCTCTTCATCCATCGCCTCGTCTGCATTTTGGTGTTATTCCATCGTCTTCCGTGTCTGCTGTGGTGTAGGGTGAGAGAGAGAGAGAGAGAGAGAGAGAGAGAGAGCTGCTTCGGGAACAGGAATGGTATCGTGTCGTGTTAATGACAAATGACGTTTATGTTTGAGATCTATTGACAACCGTGTGTACGTTTGGAGTTACGCTAGGGACAGTTAATCCAGCCTCCATCAGAGAGCAGCATACTGGGTCAATGCCCCGAATCGTAGTATGAAGAACCATCAGTTATAATAACCGTTAATCTCTCGTCATTATTGATGGCACGACATTTAATTGAAACCATTCAAGTCCAGTGCTTCTCCCTTTCTACGCTCTACTCAAAACGTTATTTTCCAGCAGGATAATGCTCGCCCATTTATGGCTTTCATATCCCTACAATGTCTGTCTGCATTAATTGGACATGCTTCCTTGGCCTCCACATTCACAGATCTCTCGTCCAATGGACATATTTTAGATATCACAGAACGTTCGTTGATCTCGGCCCACAATACAAGTGCAAGAAGAATGTCTCAATCTTCACCAGGATGGCATTTTCCATCTTTTCTACTTCTCACCGTTTGGCTTCAAAGAAAGAAAGAAGAAGAGATAATGACAGACCAATAATCAATAAACGTAAGTGATGAATCTTCTGATCGTGATAAGGAATAAGTGTAATACCAGCACTTATAGGAATGATAGTTTGCCTGTTTTGCTGGCCGAAAAAACCAGTTTTCGAGTTAGAAAACCTTGAAGTCCACGTCTGAGACCAACTAAATCAGACACGGAATGAAGAAAAGCACATAAAGGTTCCTCACTTCATTGACGGGTTCAAATCTGAGCCTTTTCAGAAGTCTGTGCTATGCACGCGGACTTCTGGCCTTCATAAGGTAACTTTCACAATAATGAAGAGGGAAAGAGATGGATTCAATGTTTGGATTGTATGCAGTGGTGCCATTCAAATGCTCGTGGTGCAGATAGCATGATATATATATATGGTACCAATGTTCTTCTCAGAAAATCACAATTATGCACAAAGAATACTTTGTGTATATTACTTTGTGTACATATGAGTGACAATCGTGATAGGTCTTGACAACCTCTGCTTGAGCAATTTGATTTGGCAAAAGATGAGGAACACAGCCGTGAAAACAAAGCCAATTGTTAATCTCACAGTTACAGCTACACTGGTGTGCAAAACTTAAGGACCAACATTATTTCTAAAGGTTACAACCACAAAATCAAAAGAAACAGCCTGTGACGATTTGCATAACTGTGGCCGTTCAGTAGAAAGCTGGCGCACATGCAAAAATTTGAATCGTGATGAGAGGGCTCACAGAAACAGATAAAAGCAGCAGTTCAGCAGTTATGTGCAAATTACCGAATGGTGAGCACGATTGTTACAGACGTTCCATTGGTTTCATAGAATGCTACAGACAACGAAATGGCCAGTAGACAACACCTGGATGACTTTACCCCGGGTCGAATAATTGGGAAGCTCGAGAAAGGTCGAAGTGCGAGGAGTGTGGCTGCAGAGTTCGGTATCTCCTATCTCATGTGCGTGGTCGGCCTTCAGAACGACAGGTACAGCTGTTCAAAGGACCAGTGGTGGTCGTCCACGAAAAACAATGCCCAATGATGACCGCTATATACTCCTACAGGCCAAGAGGGACCGACACCATACAGTGGGATCTATTGCAATCCAGGTGCACAGGACGCAGGATATCGCAGTTTACTGTGGACAGGCGACTCCACAAAGGTGGAGTGTTTGCCCGACGGCCAGTACGCTGTGTCCCTTTAACATCTGCCCATCGGAGACACCGTTTACAGTGGTGCAACGAACACAGGGACTGGACAGCAGCTCAATGGGGTAAGGTACTCTTTACTGATGAGAGTAGATTCAGTTTCATCAGCGATTCTGGACGTCAGCTAATCTGGCGAGAGGTTGGCACACGGTATCACCCCGCAAACATCACTAAAAGGGATCGATATGGCGGTCGAGGTGTTCTCGTCTGGGGAGGCGTTATCTTGGATGGACGTACACAACTCCAGATACTGGAAGGCGGTACTGTAACCAGTGCACGATACGGTACTGAGGTAATACTTCTCTATGTGCGTCTGTTCCGAGGTGCCATTGGCCCCGAGTTCGTGTTTATGGATGATAACGCCACACCCCAACGCACTGCAGCTGTTGATCTGCTTTTGGAAAGTGAGGATATTGTTCGTATGGAATGGCCTGCCCGTTTCTCCTGATCGATCTAAATCCCATCGAACACATGTGGGACGCCATTGGGAGACGCCTAGCGGCACGTCCACACCCACCAGAAAATGTTCACCAGCTGAAGATGGCGCTGACAGAGAAATGGACGATGTTACCGCAAGAACTTATCAACAGCATTGTTCTAAGTATGGACAGGCGGTGCAAAGCCTGCATCGACATTAGGGGTGGCCCAGTGATGCATCTGTATCATGGCAGCCAGTGCTATGTTGCCATTTTTGAATAAAGTCCCTCTGTACCGTTTTGTTTCCGTTGTTATGTCGGTGTTGTTTCCTTCATCATTTCTGTTCCTCACGAAGTTCCTTTGGTATCCTTTTTCCATATTCAGGTCACTCCTATGAGTAGCTACAGGTGAAAAGCTGACTGGTCTTTAAGTTTTGCACACCAGTGTACAATATGGGATTTGACAGGGACTAGTTGAGATTTTCGAATTTGCTAAGATGGCTAAGCCACCATGGACAGCATTTTCTGGGTTTCGCTCTTTAGAAGAAAGTGGGTTCTTATTGGAAGATAAATTAAGTCTTCTCTAAGAACTGCAGGATTAAAATGATTGATTAGATTTTGATATCATAGAAATGGGAACGAAATTCTCTACAGCACCCTTCTTTTAAAGGTTTCGATCAATTTTGATTTTGCTTTTTTTTTTTTTTTTTTTTTTTAGGAAATATTTCTAGATCTGATTCCATATTATCTGCTGCACGAATTTCAAGAAATGGTTCTTCATGGCTGTTTTTGTCATCAACGTCCATATTTGATTTAGAGTTTTTTTTTTTTTTATTATTATTATTATGCGTTCCGGACCTCTTATTCATCAGCTGCCATATTTGGAAATTTGAATCCATCATACTTGTATAATATCTGATATTTTAAGTCCTTAAATGATCTAGCCTTCTGTACCATTCATTATATCCCAGTCGGGACATAATGAATGGTACATATCCTATAGATGCGTTGCGGGCAGCACAGGGGAACACCAATTTTTGAGGCCCTGTGGTTTACAATTTCAACAAGTTCTTTGAATTGGAGTCTCTTAACCATTTCTGATGAGTCATCAGCGCTGTTTAAAGCGATGATTCACCAGCTGGCTGATCAGTGAACTGATAAACTGTTCCTGTCTTAAACATTTCATTACTTGCAGGACCACAATTTAATTGGTGTCCATTCATAGCGATTGAGCCCTGAGACTCAAGCAGAGAAAATGTTCCAAAGTCTATTGCTTCTCTGCTTAGCCATGAGGAAGGAGGAACAGTTTACTTTCAAGGTTTTTGAACATGTCACATGCAGACAGGGTACCAGGTTGAACACGCGACTAGTAAGGCATAGTTAGTTAGTAGTAAGGAAAAGAGAAATAAACAGAAGGGTGAATTAACTTTATGTGCTCTAGTCTAAATCTTGTAGGAGTGGAAGCTACTTATTATAACAAAAAGGGGAGAACACAATATCAAACAAAAACTGAATACCCAGGTTGATATTTATCTGGCGGAATGGCAGGAGGGTGTATGTCCAATAATATGTTGAGACCGTGCAAGTTCTTGCATGTTTCTGATAGTTGGTAAGTGGTCTAAGTTACGTGCTATAAGTGTTAATCGTTTTCTGAGGTGAATCTCAATCACAATGAAAACCTATGCCACTCGAAAATTACAGTTTTCTTCAAACATGTCTCTGTAAAAGGTTGCTCAATCAAAAGGTTGCTCAATCTCCAACTCTTTCATTATGCTCACAATGGTCACAGGAGACCCTAGGCCAATTGTATTGGTCTAGGGTCTCCTGTGACCATGGGTCCGTGAAACAACTGCCTCTGTACCACAGTAAACCTGTCCTTGATGCCATGCACTTGAGAATGGTCCGTTGAGAAACTCTGCTGCAAAAAATGAATTTAGGTAACTTGACCTCCTCCCAAAACCCTCTATTCGTAGAGGGATTTATAAGATCTTGTAAAAGCATGAGAACTCATGAAAGTTGTGTGGCTCTTCGTGTTCATTACCTCAATTATTAAGCAGGAATGTCCCTCAGTTTTAGGTAGTTGTGATATCATAATTATGACTCATGAAATAGAGGCATATATTTAGAAAAAAACATGCTACGTTTTTCTGAGACGACTAACTCAGCTACGTTTTGAAAAATGTCCATAAAAAATCCTTGCATCTGTCAGAAATCCGGGGAACCAACGTTACTTTATCAGTGATATAAGCTAGTTCCATTCAAAATTTGCCACGCCAGTTCAGTAAAAAAATCTATAACACTAGGTGGCGCCCAAAGTAATGGTTTATTCTACTTAAGTTCGCAAATACCATTATCTTCAAACATAATTTCGTTGGCAAATAATCGAATGCTTCAATTAAAGTGGGTTTAATGATATTTTTATCAAGAAGAATGCCGTTGTAGCGCACTTCCACTGCTCTATCACATTACCATTAAAATTCGAATTAGAGATCGGGAAAAGAATTAATTTTTACCAAGATTGAAAACAGAATCATCTCAAATAGCTGATTGATGCTCTAGTAGAGGACTGTCAATAGCAAACGTTGTACGGTAGGAAATCGTGGGCAACACGACAGTGGAGGCATCATCTTCATAAGTGTTGTATTGATGGACAATCACCTTTCGTGCTGGAGTCTGCTCTTCTACACTTGTCACCCTGAATGATTAATGATGGCGAACTGAAACACCCTCCGAACGATATAGCGTCACCTCGCAAAAAGAGTTTGCTACAGGAGCCGTAAATCATTAATTTGAAATAGGTTTAAAAGCAGCAGAAAACCAACTTTAAACAAAGAACGAAAGGTGTGGAAAAGGAGAAAGAATTGGTGACCATTATGAAACAATTCTTCAGTAGAAAATCAGCCCAAGTTCTAATGAAAACTAGGCTATTTATATATAGCTAAAATGGCCGAGTTTATTTATTCGTTGGTAATTAGTTGGTTATCCATCTTTTGGTGACCAAAACAGTACACGATGGATGAGACCAGGATGTAAACAAATGCTTACAGACGAGAGAATGAACAGAAAAAAATAAACGCCGGCATCCCCAAATGTGTTTAATTAATTATCCCTACAGATACCTCGAAAATCCCCAAAGAATTCTTGTATTGCCTCGAAGAAGAAGAAGAAGAAGAAGAATTTTAATTCGTTTACTCCATCTTAACAATGCAACCTGCTGCTCGTCTTGCTGTCCTGAATCTTCCTATGTCAACACAACAGTTTCCTCCCAAACACCCTACCTTTTCCTCCCACTGTACTTCTAGCCTGCTCTTTCATTCGTGTCCCTCAAGGCAACTCGTAGCTTCACTGATAACCTAGACTGTTTCTGAACAGCCGAAGAAAAAAAGAAAAAAAGAAAAACGATCAACCAGAATCAAATTACGAATCTAAGTTGTTAGACGAAGATCTTATATTGACACAAGTTTGTAAATAGAGGTGGCTAGCTGCTTTACGCTTCTGGCAGTTTGGACACGAACATATTCAACCAGTTCGTTCCAGGCAGAGAGGTTATTCTTTTCAATGAGCTCTTAAAAGTTGCAACAGATTCTTCAAGTTTGGCATGAATAGAGAAATAGATTATTTATGATCAGTAGAAGCACTGTACTGTCCCAGAATGCCTTGCGACTGTGATAAGGTAAGAAAATGAAAAGATACAAAACAGGAATAGGAAATAAAATATGCAAGGAAAATACAAATCTAGATGAACAAAGTAAACTGTCACTAGATGCCGCTTTTATATATATCCTATTCTTGAATTGTGTTCAATTAGGAAAGTTTGATTTCCTTGTTGAGTGTGGTATCAGTTTATTCATGTTTTATAGTTTAACATTAAAGAAGTTGAATAATCACCGTATACACTGTATGACCAAAAGTACTCGAACACAGTTTGCAAAAAAAGGGCTTTTAATTCATACTGAATGCGTAGTAGTGCCACTTTTGGTGCCCAAGTGGGTAGTACAGTTGGTATAATCACAGTCTTGCCCACACTAGATGGAAAAGACCTGAGTTCGAACTCGTCAGTGATGTGAAAAATTTTTATGGGTCTTTTTCACAACGTAGCCGAGTTAGTCGGTCTCAGGGGGGGTACAATGGTTTTTGCTCCCAGAAATTCGGGTTTTTCATCCAGTAAATAGCAAATCAACCACAGAACACGCGCAATTTACAGTATGGCGCAATATGGCTTAAGTTGGTGTGGTGAGACGATCACCGAGATCAACAGCCACCTTTGAACTGGGTGATTGTCTCAGCCTTCCAAAGCATACGTTCCCCCAATAGGTGTGGACCACAATTCATCTTCATTCCTCATACAAAGGAGAAATGGAGGTACATTTCAATTTGTCCCACAACTGTAGTATTGGCAGAATATAGGTAACGTATAACTGTCCAGAAAACCCAAAGAAGTCAAGGACGACTTGGTTTCAGGCACTATTGCTGAAAGAGCATGTCCAAACCAGCTAAAAGAACCCCATAAGGAGAAAACATTCCGATAAGAAGCGCTCTCTGGGCAATCTCCGCACCCAAAACAGATCCTTCAGAGGGAAACATTCTATAGCGAGATTCATCACCTTTTAAATTGAGGCATCTCCTATGGTCACTGATGATGACAGTACTTTTAACCACCATCTGATATTGAAGAGTCTGTAAGTTCCAATCCACAACTCATACTAGCATCTAATGTACCTCTTCTACGTAGCAATGAAAATCTTTCCATAAACAGGTTTATTGGTATATCTGAGCCGATATGCATGCGCGGGGGTTGTCTGGCACAGTATACAATATTCGTGGAGGGGTGTCCGAATACGTTTGATCATATGGTGTACATTTGTTTAAATGAAAGTCCAGAAATACGTATGCTTTGATCAACAGATCTCATAGATGGGAAGGTTAACTGACTAGAGACTTATGTTTCTTTTTTTGCAAAACCAGAAGCAAAGCTTTGTCAGCAACACTGTAAATTCGAATCAGACTTCTGACTCGAAATAGGATCGACTCCAGGGTCCGTGTTATGGTACAATTGGTCAGGATTGAGGGACAGCCGAATTGAGGGATCAATTAGGCTGGCTAGTCTTTTGGGAGACAACTTATTCCAGTGTTCGACAACTTGCTCTGTTATTGAATACATCAACTTAAATGAGCTTACTCTTTCCCAATCTTGAGACTGGTTTAAGAATACTTTTTACCTTTGCTTGTCTTATTGTAGTTCTTTAGATTCAAGCAGACTATTGAAAGAAAGGTGGGTGGAGGCTCCCACAACCTATTGCGGCTAATGATCGGCTGATGGTCTTGGAAACGTTTCTGGCACCTCCTATGTTGAAGTCGGCAGTGATTTGTGCCACTGTCGCTCTCTGGTTGGCTGAAACAATGCAATACAGACGACCACTTTCATCCACCACCTTTCTCCTCCCCACAGCACTGTCCACGATGAGATGTCATTCCGGAAATGGCGTATTCCCAATACACTCTTGATACTGTCGAAGTAGAGTGACCCCGGCACCCACTATCATCCCTCTTTTAAAGTCGGTTAACTCACGACGTTTATCCATATTGACATCGAATTACCGTCTACGTGAATGCAGTGTACCTTTATACGTGCCTAGTGCGAGGGGTGACAGCGTCGCGTTGCCCATGTATCCCATGAATTCTGTCCTTTCAGTGTATATATGCAGATAAAGACGCCCAGACAAGAGCGACATCTATTAAAAGTAGTTCACCATACGTCCCATTTTTAAAAGAAAATAATCGCAGCAATTTTTTGTCTTCATTCGCTTAACTTTTAAGGTCACAGTTATTTACTTCGCTTCTACTAAAACGGACTATAAATAAGCTAAGTGCGAGATTTTCAGTTTAACGGAGCACGCACGTGCTGTGACACCGTTAATTGCGTGACACATGCACGATACGTCAGGAACGCGGTTATTAATGGCCGGGCGAACAACACCCGCACATACGTTATTATTATCGTAATCACACAAATAATCTTCGCTCATTTTTAATCGTCATTTCGAATTTGTCGAAAATGGAGAAAGAAACAAAAGTTTGAAGATAATAAATTAGTGATCGATGTCGAATTTTTTAAAAATATTTTTCTTATTTTAGTGACGTTTGTTTTAAAGTCGTTGTGTGTCACTGTCTGCTGATGCCAAAAGACGAGTTCGGTATAAAAAGACCAACTTCTGTGACGTTAAATTAATTTTTATGCCTATTAATTTCTCAGCCAAGGCTGGCTTTTTATCATAGTTTTAATTAATTTAACTAAATTAGCCGGTTACTGTCCTTAATTGAAGAGAAAATTGAATCCGTTTTTTTTTTAACTTTTCAAATTGCTCACTAGGTGGTGCAATCCACAATACGAGCTAATTAGATGATAACATTCAGTTATATTCGAATAAAGTTTTATCATCTTTCTTGATACTGTATTTATATTCTCTCATTCTCTCTCTCTCTCTCTCTCTCTCTCTCTCTCTCTTTATCTGTGTATGTCTTATCGTCTGGACCAGTCTTAGGGAAGGTAGCTCAGTCAACAACCAAGACGCTAAGACTTAATTTGTGGGCGGGGTAGGGGGAAGAAGCGACTCCTGTTGAGCATTTTAGAATTTATGATTAGTATTAAAAAATTCAGATATTTTGAAATAATATAATTTCTAACGTCTATAGGTACACTGCTCGACAAAATTAAAAGAACACGTAGAAAACGTGGTGTTACATCACGTGGAGGCGGTCTCGTATAGGGAGAAATAATGATCAACGGCCTCACCCCTTCATATTTTTGATAGGGATATCGTAACTGCACAAAGATACGAGAACAGATCTTCGAACCTTCTGTGCGATTTTTAGGGTTGCGATTGGCCCAGATTTTCGTTTCATGCACGATAACACCACTGCACATTGAGCTCAAGTGGTGGAGGAATATCTTGAAACTGAAGATGTCCAACGACTGTCGTTACCAGCATGATCATCAGATTTAAATCCATTGCACGTCGACAGCTAACTCCTCAGTCACTTGGTGAGCTAAGGTCTGCACTGGTGGGAAAATGGGATTTGTTGCCACAGAATCTTATAGACACCCTTATATCGAGCATGGTTCACCACTGTCAGGTTTATTTAACCGTTGGAGGGGATCATACGCCATACTGATGTCACGTGACCATATTTTGTATCGACTTCTGTAATGTTATCTTTTTTAGTAATTCTTATACAACCCTTGTTAATGCCCCTTATATCGGTCTGAAGTTCCTCACTGTCCCCTCATTACATCGTTATTCTATGGTACACCACCATACCAAATTTGTCCAGCTTCATCTCAATCTGCACGAGTTACACCACGTTTTTTACTGTTCTGTTAATTTTGTCCAGCAGTGTAGTTAGTCATCAGTGAGGATCTACACTGTCTAGTCAAAACATGGTGACCCCCGCAGTGCCTTAGAAATCTGCCGTTCCTCTCCACCTGTTGATACATGCGTCGCAACAATAACCATATGAAGTATTTCATCGACATGGCCAAGGGTGATGTTATGGACTTCCAAAAAGGAATGATTGTCGGCTACCAGTTGAGAGGTGGCAGTATTAGAAACTGCGAATGTTGTAAGCTGTTGGTGGAGTGCTGTTGTTAAAGTGTTGTAAGAACGGATGACCATGGATTCCCAGAGACCGAGATCCGAAGAACTCCGTATAGACTTTGTTGTTGTTTTTGTTGTTACGGAGTTTTGGCAGCATCGATAACTAAGTCCATATTGCTCCCTATATATACTGTTTGTGAATTGCGTGTTGTGAGGGCAATTTTTTGTTTGCTGGACGAAAACCTTGAGCTTCCGGGGAAAAAAAACTATGCTACCCTCGCCTGAAACCAACTAACTCAACCATGTTGTGAAAAAGACCCATAAAAATTGCTCATGGTCTTTTCTACCTGGTGTGGGGAGAACAGCGATTCTACCAACCCACGAGGGGCCCATATGGACTGCCGAAGTAGGCGCTGTCAAGATACCCATGCTTATGGCCACCCATCGCCAACGACGCATAAAGTTGGGTCTTAATGGCGTCATTGAACCATTGACGACTGGAAAAAGTTGCCTTTTCCGATGAATCACATATCCTGCTATGCCGTGTGGTTTTTCCATACCTTCCATCTAACCTGAAGCTAACTGAGATTAACTTGAGATAGATGGAGGGCACGCAGCAGACTGCGGAGAGGAACCACTCCGATGTCCTGGTCCACCAGAAACAGGCAGGTGACGGTTTCTAGTGGACCAGGACATCGGATTATGGGGAATGTTTGTGTGGGGGAGGTTTTCCTGGAAATCTCTTGGAGCTCTCATACGCATAGACCGCACTTTGAATATTAAAACCTATCTATCCATTACTACTAATCATGAATGCCCTTCATGGTGGTGACCGAGCAGGATAATGAGTCCTGATACGTTGAGAGTAATATTCTAGAATTGTTTGCCGAACCCGAATTCCCAGATATGAATCCCATAGAACATATTGGGATTACTTGGATCGACAGATCCGTCGCCTGAATCCTCGGACTATCACAGATCTGCGTGACACAATCCTGGTGGCATGGTACAGTATAACTCCCCCTACAACCTCCAGAGACCCAATAAAGTCCATGACTCTCCGTGTGGCAGCTGTACTGGCAAAAATGTTTTGATTGGACAGTGTGTTTATACATGTATTATTATACTGCTTGAGGCCCAATTCAGACATGATGTCATTTAGCAGCCTAGTTGTAGTGGATGACTCCTCAATCCCTAGTGGAAAGTGTTGAATATTGAAGTCTCCAAAGAAGTAAACCTCATCTGCCTGGTGAAAAAAACTAGGTAGGTATCCCATGATTTCTGTCCACTCAGTGTAAAATGGAAGTTAATTGTCCATAGTTATATCCAGTTACGTGTGGTTAACTGCATCGGCCTTTTCGGGAATTGAGGTTAACTGTCTGGAATAATATATATTAATAAATGTAGGTTAATTAACTAATTATATGTAAATAATCGAAGTCGGTTAATTATTCATAATTATCTATAGATAATTGAGATTGATTTTTCATAACAGTCTCCAGTTAATTAAGACTCATTATCCATAATCATCTCTGGGTAATCAAGTTTAATGATCATTTTATCGATGATCATAGGTGATTTAACCATAAAGTATGATAATAAATGTATAATCGAGGCTAATTATACATAATTGTGTGATAAAAATCATGGCTGATTATTCATGTTTGTATACCCAGTTAAGTGTGGTTAACTATTTTAATTTTTCATGGTATTTGAAGTTAAATATCTGGAGTAATACATAGTAATCGACGTAGGTTAATTATCTGTGATTACCTATGAATAATCGAGATAGGTTAATCATAAATATCTATAGATGATTGAGGTTCATTGTTCATAACTGTCTCCAGTTAATTAAGGTTCACTATCCATAACAATCTATAGGTAATTAAGGTTAACTAACCATAATCATCTACGGGTAATTAGGGTTAACTATCCACAGTAATGTACAAATAATCATAGGTTATTTAACCATAATTATCTAAGGATAATTCAGGTTTAACATACATAAAAATGACGTATATTCGAGGCTAATTATAATATCATGGTTAATTATTCATGTTTATATATCCAGTTAACTGGGGTTAACTATTTTAATGTTATTTGAGGTTAGCTATCTGTGGAGTAATACATACTATTCGATGTAGGTTAATTATCTATAATCGTCTATGGATAATCGAGATAGGTTAATTATTCCTAAATTTGGAGGGTTATTATCCTGAAAATGACGTTCAACTAATCATAACTGTTTAAAGATAATTAATGGAAAAATTTTCCGTGGTTATGTCCAGTTAACTGTAGTTCACTATCTTAACCCTTTCCGGTTATTTCAGATTAACTAACTGGAGTAATACATATTATTCGATGTAAGTAATCTACAATTGTTTATGGATAATCGAGGTAGGTTAATTATCTACAATTGTTTATGGATAATCGAGGTAGGTTAATTATTCATAAATATCTATTGATTGAGGTTGGTTGTGTTCATAACTATTTCGGGTCAATTAAGGTTCACTATCAATAATCATTTATGAGTAATTAAGGCTTACCATCAACAGCAATATATTAATAATTGTAGGTTATTTAACCTTAATTATCTACGGATAATTCAGGTTTAACCTCGATAATAATAGACATTGAATCGATGCTAATTATCCATAATTAAATAGTGAAAATCATGTTAGACTAACCATAACTGTTTAATTAACTGGTTCACTATCTTAACCCTTTCCGGTTAGTTCTGGATTAACTGTTCAATGTAGGTTAATTATGTATAATCGTCTATGAATAATCGAGATAGGTTAATTATTCCTAAAGATCTATTGATTGTGTTCATAACTACTTCCACTTAAGGTTCACTATCAATAATCATTTATGAATAATTAAGGATTACCATCCACAGTAATATATTGATAATTGTAGGTTATTTAACCATAATTATCTACGGATAATTCAGGTTTAACCTCCATAATAACAGACAGTCAATTGATGCTAATTATCCATAATTATATTCTAAAAATTCCATAAATAGTTATGGTAATCTAAAGATTACCATAACTATTTATGGATAATTGGGATTAATGTCCATGGTTAACTGCGATTAACCACAGTTAACCCCGTTAACGGTGGTTAACGGGGTTAACTCTCTTAACCCTCTCTGAGTATTTTTTCGCTTACTATATAGTTAACCTCTAACCTTAGGGTTAATATCTGTAATTATCTATGGTTAATTTTGGTTAACCACCCACACGGTATAGCTTATTTACATTCAGCGCTTTTGATAAAAGTAGAATAATTTTTGAGTACCACCACACAAAGTTATCCAGCGTCTCGTTTCTTGAGATAAAAAGGGAAAAGAAGAAGAAAAAAATTAGCTGACCCTTTCTGTCTGATCCCCAAGCGAAAGAGGCAAATCCTTCTTGGAGATGGATGCAAATTTTCTATTGTAAGTGACAACTTCTCTTTCACCCCCGGCCGTGTATATATTTGTATGAAGTGCCTTTAAACGCTGGAAAGCATTCATACCCCTATCAAAAAACCAAAAAGTAGGAGGTGTGTAGGAGGAGGAGGAGGAGGAGAAGGAGGGGGGGACGAAGCTGTGGGTGTGATAGGACAGTTTTCATCAAAAGTCGCTTTAGTCGAAAATGAAGGCAAGGAAACATTGGAAGGGTAGGATATGTGCGCATCAGTACCGTTCAAAATTGATTGCTGATCATACTGATGGCGAAATCGAAGGCGCCCGGCCCTTTTTTTTTTTTTTTTTTTTTTTTTATTCGTAGAAAGTTGCAGAGAGTACCATGTGTTTAGTAGTAGGGATACCAAGCGATGTAGAGCGTTCGCATTTCCTCTTCTGCCAACTTATCTCGCCTTCACGCCAGCCCGCATACTGTGGGCATAGTGATATTAAGTCGGCTGCTTTTTCTACCCACCCATCTGCAATCTCCCCCTCTTTTGCCTTCTCCCTCTTTTCTACTGGCAGCCCAGGGCATAATGAGACTCGAGACGGTGTAGGGTTACATACACAGATTGCAACTTATCAGCTCTCATTCGCTTTGCTCCAATCTTCCCTTCATTTCACAGTTGGGAGTTGGTTCTCTGGTGAAGAAAGGAGAGAGAGAGAGAAAGAGAGAAATCCAGCTACCGGCTTGATATGGACCTGTCAGCCAAGCAAATAAATGATTCGAAAAATCTCTGGCTGATCTTTCAACGCAGGATCATTGAGTTACTTAACAGAAAAAAAAAAAAAAAAATTCCATGCGCACCTCGGTTGAAAAACCCACCAGAAAAAAAGAGAAAGAAAAATGTATTGGAAATTCAAGGTTGACTACAAATCGGCTGCCAATGTCTCTCCCCCCTCACCCCCTCCCCAAACCCCCTTTACCCCGTACTTCGCTAATGACCAGCGGTACAAAGGGTTTACAGAAGTCGGCTACTTTTAAGTGAGGTATCGATTTTTGTTTAATGTACAAAGAGAGAGAGATGTGGACAGCTTGTCTCGTCTTCTGATTCCAACAAGCAGCGTGTTCGAGCTCGCGGGGAAAAAGACAGAGAATAGGGGGGGCTGTGAAGGAGGGGAGGGGGGTGGAGAGGCAGAGAAAGAGAAGGGAGACGCAGCCTGGCTGTCGCAACGACAAACATGCAAATGCCATCACCGGCTTTAGCTAGGCGACTGTCTCATGGGGCTCGTAAGAGAGTCTAAGTTTGGACGTCATTGAGGCATGCAGCCGGCCCTGCAACATCGATCTCGGTACTACTTCTTTGTCACTAATTTCCGCGCAAGAAAGTCGGCAAGGGGAGGATGAATATGCCAAGGGACAGTTGCTTGTTTTGTATAGTTAAACGATAGTCCTGTAGGCTCTCTCTCTTTCTCTCTCTCTGGATGGATGGAAACTCCAAAGATGTTTTGGATACATGAGGATCACGTGAGTAAAGAGGACAGAGTAGGAAGAAACATTCGTCTTTTTTTGTCCCCTTGAGGGGTTTTCTTCCTCCTCCGGATTTTATTGCCTCCCCCTTCCCACGTGACACAGTTGGTAATAAACAAAAGAATAAGTTGTTCGCTTTAGAAAACATGTACGATTTTAATACCTGTTCGATATGCACTAGTGGTCAAAAGTTAAAGAACAAAGGACAAAAATGGTAGATCAATCTACGAAAATTAAAATTTTTTCTACCTAGAGCATCCTAGGCATCATCAATTGGACTGTAGCCTGGAGATCGTTGGCCATTTCCATACAGGTTGCAATCTTCGTTCAATTATCGTCCCATAAATAATTTTTTGGTTTATGTTTTAGAGAGAGAGAGAGAGAGAGAGAATTCCCACGCACAGTCAGAACTTCAGGGTTGTTGAAAACCGTTAACAAACCAATTCATCAAAGAGGCGTTGGCCAAGGAAATGGGAATGTCACTCAGATTCTGTCAAGGTTAATTAAATCAGATGCAGCGCCATCTATCTGTAGGAGGATAATTGCAAAGAGTGGGTTACGTTGATTGCCAGTCATGTGGCATCGATACCAGTATAGTTTAATTAGTTGTGTTTATACACATGCAGGTATTCGGGGCTGTTAACAAAGTAGTGGCAGCGATTAATACGAAGAATGCACTGCAATTTCATAATGATACCCTCAATTATTTTTCATGACAATGCATTGGGCTGGTTGCGAAGGTGCTACTGCAGTGGGGGGTGGAGAGAAATCCCTGTGCATCCATTCTCCAGATATGAACCCTTGCGACTGTTATTAGTTCCACAAGATGAGGGAGCTACTCAGAGGTTAAAGCAAGACATTGAATACCTTTGGAATGCTTTCGAACGATTGAAATCCAGAATAAGCTTTCCTAATTCAAGAAGAGAACCATCCGCAGTGTAAGGGCTGGTCGACACCTGCCACTAAATGTCCATCAGACGATTATTAGTGTCAATAGAGCCCATGGAAGGTCATACTCAATATTAAAATTTTCTTCTAACCAGGTTTTTGGACAACTTCATTACCTACCCTCAATTATATGAGAGATACTGCACTTTTGGCGATGCAGTGTATCAGATGTGACTCTTATTTTTCGTCCATTATTAGTTGGATGGCCACTTGGCTGCTCGTAATGGATTAGCGGATTTGAGAAGGACAGATTGAATGCTAGCGTCTTCTGTGTATTCTAATTGATTGATAGATGGCGTCAGCGAAATTTACCTGTTCTCAGCCTGGATTTCAATGATAAAGGAGAGTAATGGGCCGAGTCCACCTGGGAAATGTTACTCAATCACTCGTGCTAACCCTTCTAAAATCCCTAATTGGTGCTTAGATGGCTATAGATTTTTACATCCACTTTAAGATTCTCCTACGTGCAAATCACTGGTAATTTATCAACCCTTTTAGATATTTTTAATAGGCGCCTACACTCCTATTTTTAAGCCTAATAATCATTTCCAGGGGTCTTTTATTTACTTATTTTTTTGTGAAGGAGGCGCTGAAATAGCTGTTAAAGGGAACAGAGCTTTCAATAAATGGTTAGATATGTACAGAAATGAAGTTCTTTAACGTTAGAACAGTAGCAACGTCTATAGGAGACCCCTGTGTAAGTATAGGTGCTAGATACTCAACATGAGGCGGGAACGGTGGCTGTAGTTTGCGTGCTGCGAACAATGTGGATAAGTACAAACTTGATGTAAATTGTTTTAAAAGACTGTTGTGAGGGCCGAGGACAGAGGAAGGCAGGAAGGACTGTCTGTAGGCTCAGTACACAAAATCCTGAAGCAACGTTTAAGGATGCGTCGCGTGTGTCCAAAGTTCTGGTCCACGCTTGCTGTCAGACGAACAGACTAAATCTAAGCAGGATCCGAGCTTCCTAATAAAAACGGTCAGTGGAGATGTAGTTGGATGTTTGCCTCTGACCAGGGTGGAATCATTCAAATGGCACACAAAAAATCTTGAAGTGAAGAAGACCTCAAAAATGGAAGGATCGCGGGATCCTGCACATGACAATACGCCCAGTCACACGACGTGGACAATTCAGCAGTTCCTAGCTGCGAAAAAAATCGCAGTCATGCAACAGCCTCCCTACACTCCCGATCTTGAACCATCTGAGCAAAGCTTGGGAAGATCGATGGAGCAAGTCAGAGAGGAACAGCACCGTATTTAGCAGTCACGGGGTTGAACCTCAGTAACTCAACAAGCGTATACTTATGGACGATAGAGAGTAGTGAGCCCCTGTTGGAAAATCAGTTTGCCAAAAGAGCCTCGTCCAAATTTCCAATATGTTAATTTTTGTTTATTAAAATGAACTTTATATACGTGTGCAAATAGAGAGACAGAGAATTAAAATAAATAGAAATAAAGAGCGAGAAAGAGAGAGAGAGAATGAAAGAGAGGGGAGAGCTCTGGTGGTTATCTATACTTTGTAACTTATGAAGCCCAAGTTTAATGGCTATAGTGCTCACTTCTAAGCCTTTTGGATGCAAAGAAACCTCTCGGCCGGAGAGAAAGAAGACACAAGGGGGAAAGAACGAAGTTGCTATTGACATTGAAGTTTCCAATCAGGCGAACATTTCTAGCAAACGATGCTGGCACAAGTCGGAAGAACTGCAACGCGATGTTTCGAAGCCTCCGAGCCCTTTACCCCCCTCCCGTCCCCTCCCCCTTCCCCTTTCGCGAGGCAAAAATCGATGCTGGCTGAAATGCTCCAATGCAGGAAGAAGATTTCAATTATCTTTGAAACGCAAGGGTAGCTTTTGCAAATGACGCGCCTCCACTACGAGTCGTGTTTGCCCTTACATCCCAACCCTTGTATTCTTCTTCTCTGAGCGCTGTAACTCTGCTGCCAACGAAAGGGGGGCAGAGCCTGTCCTTTCTGCTGGAGACACAAGGTTTTTCGCCCGAGAAACTTTGACAAGAAAATAGTATTACGTGGCAATGGTCGTTAGTCGACATATAGAGGTCGCCACTGCTGTTTTCTTTTATGTGAACTCGGCCAATATTAAGACTATTTGGGAAAGTTTCAAAATACCCCCCCCACACACACACAACCCCCGAAGCTAGTTCTAATTGAAGTCGGAAGTGGAAACTAATTTAGAAGTTATTCTTCGGCGCGCGTCTGCTGGATGGGACAGGGCACCAGGGCACGAGTCACCTGCTTCTTTTTGTTGTTTGACCCAGTGAACAAAGCATTGCTTTAAATTGGCGTTTAAGGAAACCCCCCCATGTGTAATTCAACGCGTGGGATAATACGCGAAAAAAGTACCTATGGGAAGAATTATATTTAAAAAAAAATAACGAAAATTAGAGACGGAAATGACGCAAATGACATCACTTCCTAAATGACGCTAACTCAGTCACTAACGTTGATTCGGTAGAGTAAGTAGTGGGCGTGAGCATAAAACGTTACATCGTTCATACTGAATATTTCGGACTGAAGTAAAACTGATTGGTAACGAAAATGACACAAAAGACGTCACTTCCTAAATGACGCTAATGTTGCTAACTCACTCTGTAATGTTGATTGGGTAGAGTAAGTAGTGGGAGTGGGCATAAAACGTTACATCGTCTATACTAAATATTTCGGATAAAACCGATTCGTAACGAAAATGCGAGATGTAAATGATGCAAATGACGTCACTTTCTAAATGACGCCAATGGTGCTAACTCAGTCACTAACGTTGATTCGGTAGAGTAAGTAGCGGGAGTGAGCATTAAACGTTACATTGTTCATACTAAATATTTCGCACTGAAGTAAAACCGATTGGTAACGAAAATGCGAGACGAAAATGACATCACTTGCAAAATGTTGCCAATGACGCTAACTCAATCACTAACGTTTATTCGGTAGAGTAAGTAGTGGGCGTGAGCATAAAACGTTACATCGTTCATACTAAATATTCCGCAGTGAAATAAAACCGATCAGTAACGAAAATAAAATTCGAGACGAAAATGACGCGAATGACGTCACTTCCTCAATGACACCAATGAGGCTAACTCAGTCACTAACGTTGATTCGATAATGTAGCGGCGTGAGCATAAAACGTTACATCGTTCGTACTAAATATTTCAGACTGAAGAAAAACGGATTGGTAACGAAAATTCGAGACGGAAATGGTGCAATTGTTTTTAACGCAGTTTTTTTACCAATTCTTTTTTTGTGATGTCTCTGGAATACGTTTCTCTGGGTTCTCCGGTTTTGGGGATTTATGGACACAAGTTACTTGGTGATCTAATTTTAATTTAATAAAGAACACTGGTGGTAACATAGTTAGAATTTTCAAGGGAGGATATTTACTCATTTTAATGTGTACTACTCCTGAAAAATAGTATTGGGCACCTGTCGTTGTAAAAAAAACAAAAAAAAAAAACACGCCTGTGTACCCTGTACGCACGAAAGATGTTTTATGTGAAAACATCTTGACGAAATGTGACGTTTATGCTCATGCCCGCTACTTAGTCTAGCGAATCAACATTAGTGACTGCATTAGCATCATTTAGGAAGTGACGTAATTTGCGTCATTTCCGTTTCACGTTTTCGTTACAAATTGGTTTTAAATTGATTTTCAAATTGGTTGCTGCGAAAGATGTTTTCACAACAAAAAGCATGTTTGTTCAAAAATTAAGGTAACAGGTATAGAATGCTTGACCACTCCTGTGAGAACAGGAGTGTGTCTTACCGTGACTCATTCATTTGGTGTTTTTCTAAGTTTTGAGAGAATTGCGCGTTCAAATTCTTAGTTAGAAAATATTAAGGTTTGTAGTAGATGCAAAAGTTTCCAAGGTGCAAAATCTGCACGTATTAATCAGCCGCGGAGGTCTGAACCGCGGTGAACTCAAACGTGTGTACTACTGTACACTAACTTTTAGCCACTCAACTACCGTGGCCTGCGCAGAGTCAAAATCTGTGTTCATTTCTTATGGATGCTGCTCCAACGTTTCGTTCTACTTTCTGTGCCACTTCCGCAGTGACTGTAAAGCCAGCAGAAAAAGTAAAATGTTTTAAGGAATAATTTTAAATTATTTACAAAAGATTTTTAAAACATCTTCAGAAATTTCATTACCAAAAGATAAAACTTTCGTTCTTTCCATTAAATCCACATGTTTTCAGCATTAACTGAAATTGGTACGAGTAAAATATGATGTAATCACGCATTCCATAACCGACCTCTGCTTTTACAGTCACTGATGAAGAGGTGTAGAAATTACCACGAAACGTATGAGCAATATCTGTAATTATGTTAGAATACAGACATTGCTCAGACGTTTTCAAGACTTAACTACACAGGGTAAAGTGCTTCGGCTCCTCATAATTCAAAGCTATGCCTCTTGGACGTCCACATTCCATGACATTTTTGACACTAACTGACGCAGAACAAAAGGGTTTCTTAGAGTGTATGAAGATCTCCTGGATTAAATCCATATGTTTTAAGCATTAATTAAAATGCTTAAAATTAAAATATTATGTAATCACGCGATCTATAACCGACTTCTCCCATTACAGTCACTGATGAAGCGGTGTACAAATTGACACGAAACGTCTGAGCAATATCTGTAATTATTCCTAACAAGAAATTGTTAGAAATAATTGCAGATATTGCTCAGAAGTTTCCATGACGTTTTCAAGACTTAATTACACAAGGTAAAGTGCATCAAATCCTGATAACTCAAAGATATGCCTCTTGGACGTCCACATTTCATGGCATATTTGACGTAGAACAACAGTATTTCTTAGAGCGTATGAAGATCGTCTGGGTTAAATCCATGTTTTTAGCATTAACTAAAATGGTAAAGTTAAAATGTTATGTAATCACGCGATCTATGACCGAACTCTCCCATTAGAGTCACTGATGAAGCGGTAGAAAAATTGTCACGAAACGTCTGAGCAATTCCTAACCAGAAATTATTAGAAAATGATTAGAGATATTGCTGGGAAGTTTCTAAGACGTTTTCAAGACTTAACTACACAAGGTAAAGTTCTTTAGATCCTCATAATTCAAAGATATGCCTCTTGGATGTTCACATTTCATGACATTTTTGACGCTAACTTGAACAGAACAAAAGAGGTTCTTAATTAAAGTATATTATGATCTCCTGGGTTTAAGTTTTGGGTGGTCGTATTAAAATGTTTTAAGGAAAGATTTTAAAAATGTTTTAAGGAATAATTTCAAAAATGTTTTAAGGAATGATTTTTAAATGTGATTTTTTAAATATCTTTAGAAATTTCTTTATCTTAAAAGCCTTAGAAAAAAAACTTTCGTCCTTTACATTAAATCTACATGTTTTTAGCATTAACTAACATTGGTAAAAGTAAAATATTATGTAATCACGCGATCTATAACCGACATATTGTCATTACAGTCACTGATGAAGCGGTGTATAAATTACCACGAAACGTCTGAGCAATATTTGTAATTATTCTTAACAAAAAGTTGTTAGAAATAATTACAGATATTGCTCAGACGTTTTTAAGACGTAAGTACACAGGGTAAAGTGCTTCTACTCCTCATAATTCAAAGATATGCCTCTTGGACGTTATCATTTCATTACATTTTTGACACTAAGTGGCGCAGAACAAAAGGGTTTCTTCGAGTGTATGAATATCTCCTGTGTTAAATCCATGTTTTTAGCATTAACTAAAATTGGTTAAAGTAAAATATTATGTAATCACGCGATCTATAACCGACAGATTGTCATTACAGTCACTGATGAAGCGGTATAGAAATTACCACGAAACGTGTGAGCAATATCTGTAATTATTCCTAACAAGAAATTGTTAGAAATAATTACAGATATTGCTCAGAAGTTTCTAAGACTTAACTACGCAGGGTAAAGTGCTTCAACTCCTCATAATTCAAAGATATGCCTCTTGGACGTTCACATTTCATGACATTTTTGAGGCCTACTCGCTCAGAACAAAAGAGTTTCTTAAAGTATATTAGCCGACCGGGCTAGCCGAGTGGGTAAAGCACCTGCCCGGCAACCCAAAGGTCGCGGGTTCGATTCCCGCCTCGGGCTTGGATCAAAGTACTGCAAAAACCTTGGGAGGTGCAATATGGCCACAGAAGCCGATGCGCCAACAACTACCAAATCAAAAAAAAAAAAAAAAAAAAAAAAATTAAAGTATATTAAGATCTCCTGAGTTTAAGTTTTGTGTGGTCGTATTAAAATGTTTCAAGGAAAGAATTTTTAAATATCTTTTCCAAAAGCCTTAGATAAAACTTTCATACTTTTCATTAAATCTACATGTCTTAACATTAACTAAAATTGGTAAAAGTAAAATATTATCTAATCGTGCGATCTATAACCGACCTCTGCCATTTAGTCACTGATAAAGAGGTGTAGAAAATACCACGAAACGTATGGACAATATCTAATTATTCCTAACAAGAAATTGTTAGAAATAATTACAAATATTGCTCAGAAGTTTCTAAGACATTTTCAAGAGTTAACTACACAGAGTAAGGTGCTTCAGCTCCTCGTAATTCAAAGATATGCCTCTTGGACGTCTACATCTCATAACAGCGAAATTTAATTTATTATAAAATGGACTGTAGTGGATTTCTTGCACGCTGATGACTCTCAGAGGACGAAACAGTTAATGCACCACAGATTTTTTTTGAAATTTAAAATACGTCGAGATCTGCTGATTACTTCCACGCGCTTAATTACTAACAAACGAAAATATAAATCGATTTTATTTTCCCTCGCTAGTTATTCCAACGCTCAAAATTTAGCCTACCAGTGCTTTTTTATGCGTTTGTTTATCTTCCAGGCTCATTTGAATGCTGGAGGATGCAATTCGTTTAGCTGCTGAACCTGCATCGGCAGCTGTCTGTGTCCGCGCATGCGTTAATCATAAATGGATAGGTAAAAATGGTGTAAACATTTTCCATAGATGATCGTCGAGATTGTATTTTTAAAAATAAGCAATTGCCCGCCTCCGTGTAACCCCTTTGATAAAATGATTGTAGTCATCTGTACGAGATTACCAGGGGTCTTTTGTATGCACGCAGATAACATAGATTCTTACCACTGCAGCCCTACAATGGAATCTTTTATAGCATGGCCTACCTCCCGAGTCGTTTACCAAACGTCATCAGGACTTCCCCCCTTCTCTCTTCGGCAGATGGCGGAAGGCAAGAGAAAATGCGCACAATGGGGTAGAAAGAGTGGGGGGTGGGTGCGTGGGGGGATCGAGTACAACAAAGGCAGTTGCCCGCGAGTTTTCTTTTCTTGGCTGTCCATCTCAACATGGAGGAATGATAATTTCTCTTCTTTTATCTGCAAACACAAACCCACTGCTTGGGGTAAGAGAAAAGGGTTTGAAAGATGCAGTGACAGAACGCGGGGGCTAAAAGAGTGGCCGTAACGGCTGGTTACCACTCTGACGGATGGTTTCTCTACTGCTCCATGATGGCACATGCGAAACTTGTGCGCACACACTTTGGGAATGTGTATGGGTGCATAAGAAAGAGTCTGATGCGTTTTTTAAGCTTCTCTTTTATCTTCCATGCATGCTAGACTTATGTACGACTTTATTTGTTTGGTCATTTCTTCGTCTAATCATACTTTTTTGATTTTTTTTTACCCTTCGTTTCGTTATGGAAAAAAGGGCTGCGTACGGGGGGTTTGTTGTAAAAAGCTTACAGGGCGTGTGCTTTTTTTAAATGAGGTTGACAAATTAAACACTTTCAAAGCTATCGTGGGTTGAAATTGAAGGATGGGAACTTGCAGAGATAATGGATGAGTTTTGCTTCTCTTTTCTGTCTATTAAATGAGAAGAGATTATTTTAATTAGTTGAGAAGTTCGTTTACTAAATGGATATCAGATGAGAAGCGTTTTATTTGATAAAACCAAAAATACACCTTGGTTGGAGATGAAATAAGGCAAATGAGAGAGAGAGAGAGAGAGAGAGAGAGAGAGAGAGAGAGAAACAGAAATAGATAGAATTAGCAAACGGAAGATAATAAAAGTTGAGAGAGAGAAAATGAAAGAAGACACAGTAGAAAGATAGAGAGAAAAGGGAAAAGGAGGAAGAGCAAAAGAGAGAGCGAGAGAAAGACAGACAGGCAGAGAGAGCGAAATAAAAAGAGAGAAAGAAGAAAGCGAGAAAGAGAGAAGGAAAAGAAAGAAAAAGCAAGTGAGAGAAAAGGGGGAAAAAAAGGAAAGAAAAAGAACAGAAAGACAGAGAGAAAGGTGTGAATGAAAGGGGAGAGACAGAGAGAGAGAGAGAGAGAGAGAGAGAGAGAGGGGCAGAAAACAAAGAGAGCAAAAGAAAGATAGAGAGAAAAGTGAGAAAGAGGGAAAAGCAGAGGGAACCGTAAGAATGTGAAGAAGAGAGAAAGAGACAGAATAATAGAAAAAAGAAAGAAAGACTGAAAGCGAGAGAAAGATGAAAAAGAGAGGAGCGAGTGAAAGTAAAAGGGAGAAAAGCAGAGAAAAAGTGAGAAAGAGAGTTAGGCCGTAAGAAAGAGTAAAGAGAGTAAGAAAGATAAGAGAGTGATAAAAAGAGAGTAAGACGGAGAGAGAGTGAGAGGAAAATGAGAAAGATAGAGAGAGTAAATGAAAAGAGAGAAAAAGGTGAGAAAGAGAGGGGACAAGAGAGACAGAAAGGCAGAAGAGTAAGAGAAAAAAGGAAGAAAGACAGAAAGGAGAGAGAGAGAGAGAGAGAGAGAGAGGGAGAGAAAGAAAAACAGAGAGTAAAAGAGGAAGACAGCGAGAATGAGAATGAAGGTGAAGAACAGAAAGAACGGTGTGGACGAGGAAGGAGAGAGAGAGACAGAAAAAAAGGAAAGAATGGAGAGACAGGAAAGGCAAAGAGAAAGAAAGAAATAGGGAGAGAAAAAGAGAAAGAACGAAAGAGAGATGGAGAAATAGACAAAGTGCGAGAGAGAAATATCGAAGGAAAGAGAGAGAAAATCGAAAGAAAGAGCGAGAGAGAAAGAAAGGGTGAAAGAGAGAGAGAAAGAAAGAAAGATCGAAACAGAGATAGAGAGAAAGAGAAGGAGCGAGAGAGAGAGAAAGATGAAAATGAAAGGAGAGAGAAAGAGCGAAAGAGGGAAGAGAAAGAGCGAGAGAGATGGAAATGAAGAGAGAGAGAGAGAGAGAGAGAGATGGAAATGAAAGGAGAGAGGAAGAGCGATAGAGGAAAGAGAAAGAGCAAGAGAGAGAGAGAAAGGGGACGGAGTGAAGCAGGAAGAGTGTATGTGCAAATTGAAAATTGAGGGGCGAAAGCGATAAAACATTCAAAGTGTTTGCAGGAAGAAAGGAGAGCCAGGGCCCCCACCTGATAGAATGAACGCGAATAGCGGCAATGCGGCAAAGTTCGTTCGCTACTCCGTGAAGGCGTTCTGTTTTTGTTGTTTATTTCGCCCGCCGGGAATGCGCGTTACATTTTCTGTTTTTGCGCCGCCAATTAATATTAATCCGCCCATCCGCAAGATCCAAGTTCGGCGAGATTCATTCCGTAGATAAACATCGCAACATCGACAAAAATCAAACTTCATAAAAACGCTCATCGTGCGGAATCAGCTCCCGAAAACAAGCGTCTTTTAATTATTAATGACCTTTCGGCAGAATCGGACGGAGATCCCGTTAAAAGTCAACAATACACACGCGCACGCGCACACACGCACTAAGTAATCCATTCGATGAACGCCACACACAAACATTTCTTCGCTAATAATGACGGAAAATGATTAAACATTAAACGAATCCATCTCGTATTAAGACCGATTCGGCGGAAGGAACGCGCGCACTTTGCATCCGTCTGAAAGTTGAAAAATAAAAAAATGCGCGACTCGTAAAGCGATAGAAATGAAATACATCCCGTAAGAAGCTGCGAGATATCCGCAGAACGCGATGACATTTTTATTCTTTGGGGACGCTGCGTTTCAATTTAGCAAATCACATTATCCGAGACAATATCTGGACATCTTAGCAGACGACATGCATATTTAATGAGCGCGTAAACATTACGACGGTGTAGAAAAATTTCCAAACGAACGCATGTTTGTTTCCACGCCGATTCTTTTTCGTATGCCTCGGCGTCTTTTCTATTGTGTTTACCAAATAATTGGACTCACTTCTGTTTCTTCTGCCATCGACACATTTCGTCTGGAGGGGGAGGGGCGTTGAGCCTTTGCAACCCTGCATTGTTCTCTCCCAACTTGGGCTTTTCATCCCGCAAAACAAACAAACCAACCATAGTAGATACCATTACATTTGGTACAAGTCTTAAGATTCAAAACTCAATGTGTTTGCCCCAATGACAGCAAGGATCCGTTGTGGAACATTTTTAAGTACTCGGTGGTGCCCGGATACTTTTGGTACGGTAGTGTACTTCCACGGGTTATTTTGAGACACGGTTAAATAAACTCGGAGATTTTCATCCGGCAAAAACAGACAATCCAATCAAAAAATACCTCATATCCTGTTTCCTAATTTATTTCCCATGCTATGGATACATCTACTGCACTCTACCAAAAGTATGCGAACACCATTACATTTGCAAACACAAGTCTGGTTATGCACAAAGTAATGCTTGTCGCAATCACAGCTCAGATTCTATGACAGCTTAGATCTGTTCTAACAATTTTAAGTATTGGGTGTGTCCGGATACTTTTGGTATTGTAGTGTACTCGTTTATGTGGAACTGTGATATAGTTAAATATATTCGAGGATATCGGGCTTTTCATCCCGCAAAACAGATAAACCAATCACAAAATACACTGATGTCTCACCTCCTGTTTCTTAATTTATTTCCGACCTGCTATGGATAAATCTACTCCACTCTACCAAAAGTATACGAATCCATGATGTTTAGAAAAACAAGTCTGGTTATGTACAAAGTAATGTTTGCCATTTGACAGTTTGGATCCTTTGTGGAACATTTTCCAATATTCGTTATGCTCGGATACGTTTGGTAGAGTAGTGTACTTGAATATGTGGTTCTACAATGCAGTTAAATGAACTCTGGCTTTCATTCCGCATGAACAGACAAATCAACCACTTGTGCCTCACGTCCTGTTTCTTAATTTATTTCCTACTTGTTATGAAAACATCTATTACACTCTAGCAAAAGTATACGATCACCATCATGTTCATGCGCAAATTACTGTTTGCCTCATTGACAGCCTGGATGTGATGCGGATAATTTTCCTGTATTCGGTGTGTCACAATACTTTTGGAAGGATAGTGTACTTGAATATATGTTTCTTCGATTTGGTTAAATAAGCTTGGGCTTAAGAACAGAGAAACCAACCATACAATACACTAATGCCTCACGTCCTGTTTCCTAATTCATTTCAGACGTATGGATAAATATACACCACTCGATCAAAAGTCTAAGTACACCACGTTTGGTAAAACAAGTCTAGTTATGTCCAAATTAATGTTTGCCTCAATGACAGCTTGGATCCGTTATGGAACATTTTCCAGTATCCGAGTCCCGATTCTTTTGGTAGGGTAGTGTACTTGAATATATGGTTCCGCAATACAGTTAAACAAACTCGGGCTTTTCATCCCACAAGAACAGAGAACCCAACCATAAAATGCACTAATAACTCACTTCCTGTTTCCTAATTCATTTCCGACCTATTATAGATAAATCAACACCACACTACCAAAAGTATGCGAACACCACATTTGGAAAAACAAGTTATGCACGAATTTCCCAGAGAAGTGCGGATACTTTTGGTAAGGTAGTACCTATAAACCTGGACTTCACATATTCTCTTTAAGTGAATAAATGAGCCGCAAGATGTCGCTTTTAAAAACGAGATAAAAGCAGCAGAAGACGTCGAGTGACAGAAGCAAATTTTAAATATCTTACAAGAGGACCCCTCTCTCTCTCTTTCTCTCTCTCTGGTGAGAAACGTGTTTCCGACTCTTTCTCCAATTAATTATAATTAAGCCGTTTGGCAGGGAAAAGTCATTAATTTCGCCATCTGTCCAGAGGCAAAAGAACCTTGGGGGCGAGATTAAGTAATTAGCTAAGTAATCTATTCCTATCTTTGACCAGCAAAGTCATTTACAATAATCTACTCGATCCACTGGTTGGTGATTTTATACGGCATTCCCGGATTCCCTCCGTGTTGGTCTTGTCTGTTGCCTGACGATGCCGCCTTTCCGCTGTCTAACCCGCATCTGGATGTGATTAATCACGTGCATGTTTTTTGAGGGACGGATAACTTTCCACAGTAGTCGTTAACCAAATAATGGTCGCTCGTGTACGCTTTAAATGGAATAGATCGCGTCCATTTTTCTTTGTTAACTGTTGGCCACTCTTCTCTCTTTCTGCTTCGTTTTAAATAGTACCACGCGCATCTATCTATCTATTGCTATATTTATTATCGCGAACCAAAGTTACCCCTATGATGTCATCGTCTCCACTGTACAGTTGTGCTATGCAGGGACGCACCCACGCCATCTTATTACCTTTCCAATGGGTATATACACTACATTGCCAAAAGTATCTGGAAAACCTTGAGATTTTGGAGAAATGAATGGTGATGAACCATTAACGGACATCCACGTGTTGGAAATATTTAAAAGTAAGCGGATCAAAGAGTGGATAGTTTATGACATGACAATCCATCATACCACCACATCATAGACTAAATTATACCTTCAATGATTTTGTCTAATTCCATGGATGTGCAGAAGTTTCAATACTGTCCCATCCACACAAATATTGATTCCCTGAGGGTCATGTTTCCTGCCAATTGCCTTCGAATCTTTGGTAAATTTGGCATCCACCTTGATCAGTTCTGTGAAGGTATGGTACCACCACATCATAGACAAAATCATTGCAGGTGTAGTGATTTTGTCTAATGCCATGGATGTGTAGAAGTTTTTCATTAATCTCTGGCCCAAAGAAGGCAAGAGGGGAACACCCCGACTTCTGTCTCCCTCTGTGGCTTACGTTGACAAATATTGATTCCTTGAGGGACTGTTTCCGGCTGTTTCCCAAATTTATTAAGGATCCGAAGGATCCTTAATAAATTTGGCATTCAGCGTGGTAAGTTCTCTGAAGACAAGCTCTATAGAAAAGAAATCCTTAAGAACTATCACTAGATAATGAATCTTTGTTGTTCACCTCTCCTGGACACGAATTCACATAAACTACATGGACACAATACACTGACACTTCATGGCCTTGATAACCTTGGCGCATATTCTAAAACTACGATTGCCTTAGCATTAGTTTTACAAAAGTGTATACCTTCACAACAACAGCATGGAACAGTCCATGGAATTTGCTTTTTTTGGAGAGAGTTCCTCCCCATCAGAGATCTGCAATTGTCTGCTTTTAAGAAGACGATTTTAGGAGATTGGGCGACTATATCTGAAGAATATCCTCACAGAGAAGAAATTCTTCAGCCAACTGAATCCTACGTAGAAGAATATCTTTAAAGATTCTTCTACGTAGGATTCAATGGAAACTGGTCCAGTGGAGCGATTAATCACGTTAGGCTCCTCCACTATGATGGATATGTTCAGATACGGATGGAGCCTGGAAGTTGTTTACTAACCAACCGTTTTGATCCAACTATAAAGTTAGAAGGAGGAGGTATCATGGTCCTGGAATGTTTCCACCAGAATCCACAAATTTGCAACAAGTAGTATTTTAATATCGTGGACGGTGGAAGGTTTGAAAGAGAGCAGAAATATGCTAATTTAAGATTTGTACATTAAATCTGATTGAATTTTTGACATCTTTCCACAGATCACTGAGATATACTAAATCTGCAGTCTGTAACCCCGTTAATCCGAATTCTACAGTTTGTAACCCCGTTAATCCGAATTAGGCGGGTAACAATGATTAATCAATTGAGAATTTTTTAAAGTGACCATTCCCTAAGTGTTAGAATCCGTGGTGCCTCCACTTATCGATATGAAAAGTAAGAACTGGCAGACGATTACTGGGATGAAATAAACTGGGATGAAATGATTTTTTTTGTGAATGCTCTTTTCGGGATGAAAAGAAAACGCCTTTGCTTATTTGGGATTTAGCGAAATAAGTTCAATATCAACTTTACTCTCACGCGCCTCTTTTATGCGGGTAAGTTTGTTTTTCACTCAGAGTCTCCATAACCACTGCATCTCTGCCTGTCTGACACACACACAACCGATATTGCTATTTTCTGTTCTCTCAGCATGAGATTACTTAGTCCTGGTAGATATCTTCTGCGTATGTGGATAGTGGGATGCACTGAACTTTTTATTATGCAAGAAGAAACTGCATGGACCGGGTATAGGGGCTGCTGCGACAGTCCCTTTTATATCTATAATATAAATCCTGTTCGGGCAGTCACTGAGAACGCTGTGAGGCCCGTTATGAAAGGCAGACGAAATGATACTGCCAGCTTCGCTCATGTAAGAAAATTCTTGTCTTGTCCTTCCTACGTTTCGAGGTGTTTCAATATCGAGGGTGTAGCTTACAAAGTAAATAGGGTACAACAAAATTGGGCTGTCGTCGAGGAGAGAATATTTCGAAAATATGGAGAGTAGATGGCGCTGTGGTCGGCCAGATGAGCGTATTAAACAGACTCTTGAAATATTAATCTACGTTAAGTGTAAAATAATGGACATCGATGAGAAGAACAGAAGGAGCTGGAGGCCATTTTTGCTCTTTCACACCAAAGAGGACTGCAAAGATCTAATTATCCAAGATGGTTAACTAGTTATCCAATTAACAGATTGATTTGATGGAGCAGAGGACATTAAAAGGAATTGGGCTGTCATTTGAAAACCCCCCTATAAAAACTTTCCCCTCAACTGATCTCCGGCCTATAGCTGCCCAAGGTTGTAACCTACTGAATGTTCTTCATTCTAATATCTACTTTTCTTTAAATGGACTCAGTCCTGAAGCTGCAAGTGGACTCAGTCCTGAAGCTGCAAGTGGACTCAGTCCTGGAGTTTAACTGTCATGTTGTTGTTGTGATGGGGTTTTAGCAGCATCAGCGACAAGGTCATATTGCTCCATGTATATTGTTTTAAATTCCGTGTGTTCTGTGGTTGATTTTCTGTTTGTTAGATGAAAATCTCAAATTTCCAGTAGGAAAAATTATGCTGACCACTCCTGAGACCGATTAACTCGGCCACGTTGTGAAAAGGGCATAAAAATTTCTCTCGTCGTCAACGAAACCCGAACTCAGGGCTTTTCAATCCGGTGTGGGGAGGATGGCGATTCTACCAACTGTGCTACCCACAGGGGCCCTTAACTGTTAAAAATTTTGCTGAAATTGCCCTCGTGGATAGCACAGTTGGTAGAATCGCCGTCCTGCCCACATCGGGTGGAAAAGACCTGAGTTCGAATCCCTTCGATGACGGGAAGAATTTTTATGGGCCTTTTTCACAACGTAGCCGAGTTAGACGGTCTCAGAAGAAATATGGGGTTAGTTAGTTAGAAGAATATGGGGTTAGCAAACAACCTCCAGGCTGTTTACTAACCAGCCGTTTTGACTCAACTGTAAAGTTAGAAGGAGAGTATCATGGCCTGTGAAATGTTTCCATCAGAATCCACAAATTTACAAGAGGTAGTATTTTAATAGCTTGGATGGTGTGAAGGTTAGGAAGGCAGAAGAAATATGCCAATTTAGGATTTGTACATTAAATCTGATTGAGACATTTTTCCACAGATCACTGAGATATACAAAATCTGCAGTCTGTAACCCCGTTAACCCGAATTCGCACTAAGAATAATCAACCAAGTGAGAACTTTTTAAAGTGACTGTTCCTGGAAACTCTGGTTTTTTGTCCAGCAAACAGAAAATCAACCACAAAACACACGCACTTTATAGACAATATACACAGTGCAACATGGCCATAGTTGCAGATCCTCATAAATAAAACCGAAGAACAACATTTTCCTGAAAATGCAGCGTAGTGAACAAAATGGTTCGTGGTATTCTAAACCTGTTGGAGCGGAACTTCCCTTAGTGATCGTCCATAATTATCAATCTGATTGGACAGAAATGACTAGGGAACAGGCCCTCGGGAGTGGCACATTTAGTAAGGATCCTCGTCCTCCTCATAGAGGGTGGAAAAGAAATGAGTTCGAGTCCCGTCAATGAGTGAGGAATGTTAATGGCCTGTTTCACATTGTTGAGTTAGTCGGTCTCAGGTGAGGATAGCGTGCCGATGCTCCTAAAACCCTACAACAATATACTCCATCTTCAATAATGATGACGCCAATTGGTAGATTATAATCCATCCATTTGCTGAAGTTTACTTTACCGTCCATAATCTGAAACTCAACAGAATCTCCTTATCCCTCGCGGAGAATTCAAACCATTTGAATGAATCCAACTTGGTCTAATGGTAACTGGATTGTCATCAAAATATTACAATATTTTTTTTAAGTTCCAGCAGAAGGACTCATCTATTAGGAACTGATGGAAAACACCCATCGGAAGCGTCTCGTGTCATCATAATGAACGGTAATAAACTCGCAGGTGTCACGCGACCTTGACATTCGAACCCTCGGTGAGGACGCAAGAACCTAGTGTGCAAGCAAGAAATAATAATAAAACCCTAAGACAAGTGAGGCATTCCTTTATCACCCGGCACCCCTTAAATGAAACATTAAGTCAAGCACATTAATAAAATGTGTCAAGCCAATTTAAGCTATTTAAAGAGGGTTCCTTTATCACGCGCCGGTCCAAACACCCCCGACTATAATAGCTTACAAAACCCCGACACCTTTAAAACAAGCAACATGTTTTAAGGCTCTTGGAGCGGCAGAAATGAATCATAATGAGCAGCATGCCCATCACAGCCTCTTCGACAAGGAGCCTCATTAGCAAGGCTAAGCCGCACACATCGGCTGTTTGACGATAACAGACTAAGGGTTCGTAACCTGCCTTAAAACGCTCCAGACTCCAGAGCCATCGATCGTGTGTTAACAAGCTGCTACAGACTACGACCATCAGTTCATTGTTTTGGCAACAAAAGACGGCGCGTCTCATGAAAACGCCGAGACTGAGGCCGCTCCTGTGTATCCTAATCTGTCAAAGCCTTCGTTCTATGAAGGGGGAGGTCGCCGGTGCTGCTGCTTTACTTAAGCAGAGTCATGGAATTTTTTTTTTTCTCCTTCTCCTTGTCGCAAATTTGAATATCATTGTAATAAAATTTTCGCGAAAAACGTCTGCCGTAAACCCAGCAGACGATTTTAAAAATCGCATACCGTAACGCAGTTTTTCTAATCCTTATGATTTTAAAACAAACCGAAGTGATGATTTTAAAATTTTAGCTGTGGTGTAATTTTAAAAAGCATTTTGGATTTTTTAAAATAATTTCAAATTTTTAAAAATCATTTTAACGCGAAAGTTTAAAAAAAAAGAAGCCAAATGGACGATTTTTAAAAATCGCATTCCGTATCGCCGTTTTTAAAATTATTACGAATTTAAAAATTTAGCTGTGGCGTAATTTTAAAAATCATTTTTGATTTTTTGAAATAATTTCGAATTTTCATAAATCATTTTAACGCGAAACATGAAATTTTAAAAATCGCATTCTGTATCGCCGTTTTTTAAATCATTACGATTTTAAAATTTTAGCTGTGGCGTAATTTTAAAAAGTATTTTTCGATTTTTTAAAAATAATTTCGAATTTTTGAAAATCATTTTAACGCGAAAATTGAAAAAAGAGCCAAACGGGCGATTTTGAAAATTGTTATTTTAATGCATAATTTTAAAAACATTCGAATATTACTTTTGAAAAATTTTTAAAACAATTAATTTGATTAAAAATACTTAAAATCGCATCACTAAGCGCAATTTTAAAAATAATTACAGATTCTTAAAATTATTTTCAGTGCCATGGTAAGTAAATTTTCGAAGAACTGTAAATTTAATGGACAATTTAAAAATTTTCATTGGAAAGTGTAATTAAATAATCATTGTGTATTTAAAAATATCATAATTTAATTCTTTAAATAATAGTTTCAAATTTTAAAAAAATCATGATCCATACTTTAAAATCATTGTGAATTTAAAAATAATTGTGAGCGATTTAAAATCATTGTGTATTTAAAAATAATTGTGAATGATTTAAAATTTTCGTGTATTTAAAATATTACAAATGCTTTAAAATAATTTAAAATTATAAAAGAACCATTATAAATATAAAAGAACCATTATAAATTCAAATTATTGAGATTTTTTAAACATCATTATGATTTTTAAAAAATTAGTAAAAATTTTTAATATTATTTTCAGTAACATGGTAAGAACATTTTCGAATTAACGTTGTTAACTTAATGAACAATTTTAAAATTTTCATTGGAAAGTGCAATTTAAAAAAAAATCCATAATGAATATTTTAAAATCAATAGAATGTTTTAATGAATGTTTTAAAAATATCATTATGCATGCCTTAAAATCACTGAGAATTTCAAAAATCATTATGAATGCTTTAAAATAATTAAAAATTAAAAAAAATCATGTTGCATGAATTAAAATCATTGTATTTAAAACTAATTATGAATTAAAACTAATTTTTTGTATTTAAAAATATCACTATGATCTCTTTAAAATCATTGTGAGTTAATAAAAATCATTATAAATGTTTTAAATTATTGAGCTTTTTTAATATGATTATGCTTTTTTAAAATCAATACAATTATTTTAAAATATTCATAAAGATTTTTAAGAAACATGAGTTTTTGCGAGTTGTTTTTTAAAATTCTTGCGAATATAGTTTAAAAAATAATTATGAATATATTTTAAAAACATTTTGATTTTAAGTTCATAAATAATCACTCAAAATCACATTTTAAAATTTAGATTTTATAAAACTATATGAATAGTAAATCAAAATCATATTATATGATCAAATTGATTTTTTAAATCAATGAATACTGAAAAATCATTAAAATCATTAAATCATAAAAGTTATAAAATTAAATAGTCATATTTGAAATTTTCGATTTCTTAAAACAATAAATGATCATTCAATATCATATTTTTAAATAATTTTAAATCAATAAACATACAATAAAAATAAAATCATATTTAAAATTTTTAATTTTTAGGTCATTATGAATAACCAATAAAATATTTTTTTAATAATTTCAATTTTTAGAGCTAGAAGAAATCAAAATCATGTTAAGGTCAATCCGAAATTTTTAAAAATCATCATGAATATTTTAAAATTATTGGAATTTTTTAAAAAAATAATCATGAAGTTTTAAAAGCCCCATGAGTGCAAAACATAAAGAAGTAACTGAACTGGCAGTTTTAAAAATTATATTGTGGTGAGTGAAATTTTAAATTTTACTCTGAATTTTTAAAATTATTTGATATTACTTCGATAGCATTTTTAAAAGAAACTAGTTTTTAAATATTGTCGTGAAGTTTTTAAAAATTTGTTTAAAAAATTGCAACCCAAGTGTAAATAAAGTTTTCACAGTCAAAATTTGAATCAGAAAATTTTAAAATTATTTTAGTATTAATGTAGTGTGGGAGGACGGTGATTATATTCAGCTCGCTTCCTGTGAGAGCCGTTTTGAAAAGCTGGATACAATGATGGATTGAGAGAGAGAGAGAGAGAAAGAGAGAGAGAGAGAGAGAGAGAGAGAGAGAGAGACGGGGGTGGGAAGAAGGCGAAGAAGAAAAGTAAGCTGCAGATGGAAAGAGAGGAGCAGGAGGAGGGGAGGAAATCGAGATATTCAAGGTACAGTTAGGGAAAGGAAGAAAAGAGTAGGATTAATGAAATATACTTAAAAAAGAGAAAGAGGAAAGAAACAGAGGGGAAATATTAATAAAAGAGAGAAAGGGTAAGACAGATCGAAATACAAATAATAAGAGAGAAGTGGATGAAGAGTAGGAAGAGGGAAAAAATAAAACATACGAGTTATGGATAGTAAACGTAGAAAAATGCACCTTTGAAGAGGAAGATAAATGCTAGACAAGGAGATCAAGGAAGAATGGCACGCACACACACATATAGAGATACAGATAGGATGGGCATGTGAGAGAGAAAAGTGAGAGAGTAAGAAAAGGGTGTGTGAGAGGGATAGAGAGAGAGAGAGTGTGTGTAAATGTGAGAGAAAAAGTGTGCATGTGTGAGAAGAGTGAAAAGAAAGAGAGAGAGAGAGAATGTACGAGCGTGAGAGAGAGAAGAGAGAGAGAAAAAAGCGAGAGAGAGAAAGGGAGAAAAAAGAGAGAGAGGAAGGAGGGAAAATGCAGCGAGAGAGAGAGAGAGAAGGAAAATAGAGAGATAGAGCGAGGAAAAGTAAAGAAAAGAAAAGGGTGAGAGAAAGAAAAGAGGGAGAGGAAGAGAGGAGAGGGCAAAAATGTGCGTGCGTGTATGAGAGAGAGGAGGAAGAGCGACGCAAATGGAATGTGCAAGAGAGAGAGAGAGAGAGAGAGAGAATACAGAGAGATAGAGAGAGGAAGGGAGAGAAAACAGAGAGAAAGAAAGAGAAAAGAGAAAGAAAACAGAGAGAGAGGAAAAGAAAAGAAAAGGGCGAGAGAAAGAAAAGAGGGAGAGGAAGAGAGAACGAAAATAGGGAGAGGAAGAGAGAACGAAAAGAGGGAAAGGAAGAGAGGAAGAAAAGAGGGAGAGGAAGAGAGAGAAAGAAGAGAGGGAGAGGAGGAGAGAAAGAAAAGAGGGAGAGGAAGAGAGAACGAAAAGAGGGAAAGGAAGAGAGAAAGAAAGGTTAGAGGAGATAGAGAAAATGTGCGTGCGTGTAAGAGAGAGAGAGGAAGAAGAGCGATACAAATGGAATGTGGAAGACAGAGAGAGAGAGAGAGAAAATACAGAGAGATAAAGGGAGGAAGGGAGAGAAAAGAGAAAGAAAACAGAGAGAAAAAGAAAAGGGCAAGAGAAAGAGAGAAAGAAAAGAGGGAGAGGAAGAGAGAACGAAAAGAGGGAGGAAGAGAGACAGAAAGAAGAGAGGAAAGAGCGAAAATGTGCGTGCATGTATGAGAGAGAGAGAGAGAGAGAGAGAGAATGATAGATGAGAGAGAGCGAAAGAAATGTAATGTGCCTATGTGTATGTGCAAGACAGAGAAATATACAGATAGAATGTGGATAGGTGTATGAGAGAGAGAGAGAGAGGGGGAGGAAAGGAAGATGCTGCTTCCGTCGACCCCTCTCTTGTTTGTGTTTTCAATTGATTGTGTTCTGTCCCAACCGCCCAAGGATATCCTTTGAGATCAAATGGGGACCATAGTCACAGTTTCTCAGACAGAGTGCGAGGATGAACAGGAAGGGATGGTGAAAAGATGAGCAGGAGGAGTGAGATGCCAATGGAAAATTTAGAGGAGGAACAATTGCGAGACAGAAAGGAATCGATGATTTGTAAAAAACGACATTAGGAAAAAAAGAGAAATTTAAGAAAAAATAAATTTACACGTTTAACGAAAAAAAAAAAAAGGATGCTGGAGTTCGGAGCAACACCTCGCACTTGTGTCTCTCCGAACTCCAGCATCCTTAAGTTCGTTTATCACTCTACCACTCTCACCTTTCCTTCTTTCAAACATCTCTTCTCGAATCTTCTTTTGTCTTCCCATACACACCATCTTCAGAAGTCTCCTATTTGCATTCTTAAATCCAACAGCTCCTTTCGTTTTTCTCCAGCGTCAACTTTTTGGAAATTTGAAGATCTATAATACTCCTTAAGTTTTTTCTTTGAGCAGAGATTCAAAAAAAAATCAAAATTAATAAATCAAAATCTTCTGATTTATTATTAACCTTATTTCGATTTGCGATGACAGATAAAATTCTAATATTTCACCCCAAAACTACAGCAGATATTTTGCTAATAGTTACCGATAGATGGCACTGCAGTGATAACAAACCAACTGAGAGTTATCCGCGAGGTTAGGCGTTGGGATTGGTTGCTATGCCGCGTTTATAGTCCATTGAAATAAAGTATTGACTGTTTGGTGTTTGTTTGGAGGAATTGAACATCACAAGATGTGGCTCTTGTTATGATAAGTACCATCATTAATACCAGATGAGGATTTTTAAAGATGCATTCTCAGATGTAACTGGTATGATGGAGTAGGATTTTACTCGGAGCATTATTGGAAGTTGGATGATGGAGATGCAACTGATGCAGAAGAAAGAGCATCTTTAAATATCTTTTCAGAGAGAATTCATGTTAATTGTACTGATGGAAAACAAGATAAATCTCTATTTGCTGCCAGTTCTTTGGAGTATGAATATGGAGGTAGATGGATGGTTCATCGAATGAGACATTTTTTGATAATTCTATATTAATAGCAATGGTAGAAAGAAGATGCAGTTGTATAAGGAGCACAAGAACTGGACACTTGAAGATTGGAAACCTCATATTTTCGGACCAATCATTATTTACATTTTTCCAACGTCCTGAAAAGTTTATTTGGCGAATTCCGAAGGAAGCGCACCAACCATTAAACATGAAGGAGGAGGATCAACAATGGTTTAGACCTTGGTATTCCTCAGGTCCTATTGGGAAGTGTTAATAAGAAATCAGCAAAACATTGATATTTCGATTGGATCAATTTTGAAATCAGAAATTGGGACAAGGTCCGTAACAAATCAGAAATCGGGTGAAGTTAATAATAAATCAAAATCAGTAGAACTTATAATGGAATCAAAAATCAAGAAAAAGAGATTAATGAAACAAAATTCTAGACTTATTAAAAATAAGTCAACAGAAGATAAATAAAAAATCAAAATTTGAAACAACGTTAGCAAATCAAAAATCTAGATACGGTTAATAAGAAATTAGAAATCGAGACAAAATTAACAGCAAATCAAAAATCTAAACGAGGTTAATAATAAATCAAAATCCAAACGGTTAATAAATAAAACTCAAATCAAAATCGGTGGTTAAAAACAAATGAAATTCAAAGGAATAACAAAATTAAGACCATATTACTAACAAACCAGAACTTTGGACAAAGCTAGTAAGAAATAAGAAAGGAAGTGAAGAAATCAAAAACGAAGACAGCTTGATAAAAACTCAAAACCCGGGACGATGTGAGTGAATCAAAAATCTAGACATTGTTATTAAAAAACAAAAAGTCGGGACAAAGTTAACAAATGAAAACAGTTCTGAAAGAAATCAAAAAATAAACCTCCAGACATAGTTATTATTAAATCAAAATGGACACAAAATTAATAATAAATCAAAATCAAAATAGTGTAAACAATTTTCATTTTGATTTATTGTTATTTTATTTCGAGGAAACAATAAATCAAAAATCGGGACAATTTTAATAGAATATCAAAAATTTATGTAGAATTGTTTATAAAATCAAAACAAAGTTAACAACAAAAAATCAAAACACTTTTAAGAAATTTGAAACTTGAAAAAAAAACAATAAAAAATAAAAAATTGAGAAAAACTTAATAAAGATCAAAAATACTTTGAAGAGAAATTAAAAATCTATAGAAAATTATCAATAAATCGAAAATCGAATTAGTATAATATGAAATCAAAAAACAATCAAAACAGCATTAGAATTACTAATTCAGAAAACAATAATGAAAAATGGGGACAATGTGACAATATCAAAAAAATTCAGAATCAAAAATTACAATATTGGAACAAGATCAAAAATTCAAGCAGAGTGCTTTAAATAGTCGAAAAAATGATAACAACAGATCAAAACAGTTTTAAAGACTTTGAAACTTCAGAAGAAAGAGAGAACCCAGAAATTTCTTCGTTCAGTCGTTCATTTGCCGATCTCACCACGCGAGTTGCCCGTATTTGAACCCTTTCAAGAAGTTCAATGTCTTTTTTATGAGGCAGTAGTAGTAGTGGCATGTGATGCAAGAAAGATGCTTATGCAGCATCAGCCAAAAAAAAAATTTACAAAACAGTTCTCTCTAAATGTTTGTCCAGTTCCTCCTTAAATTTATTCAACCTATCAACTTCCACAACGACAGATGGAAGTTTGTTCCAGCAATTAACCACCCTCTGGCTAAAGGCAAATTTCAGCACATCTATTGTACATCTGTCTTTCCTCAATTTGAATTTATGCCCCCTTAGGTTCGTAATCTGAACAAGTGGAAGGATCCCATCAGAATTCAGCGTGCTCAACCCCATTCAAGGCCTTATACACCTCAATCAGATCACCTCGCAGATGCCTAGTCTCCAGCCACTGCAATTTGCAGAACTTAAGTCTCTCTGGTAAGAGCACCCCTTCATACCCCTCACCAATCTTGTTGCCCTTCTCTGTACACGCTCAAGTAAATCTACATCTTTCCTAAAATGAGGCCTCCAGACCTGTACGCAGTACTCAAGGCGTGGTCTGCTCTGGTAGCCTGTCTGCATTGCTCAGGAAACTTCATATCTGACTGCACAATTACTCCCAGGTCTTTTTCATTTTCTACCACCCTAAGTGTAGTACCACACAGTTGCTATGTTCCTCTGGGGTTACTTCTACCCATATGCAGTACTTTGCATTTGTCAAGGTTAAACTTCAGTTGCCACTTCTTAGCCCATATGCCCAAATTATCTAGATCCTGTTGCAGTAGCACACTGCCATTACCGTCATTAACAACCCTGCCAACTTTGTATCATCTGCAAACTTCGACACTAAGCCTGATATACCTTCATCAATATCATTGATAAATATACAAAAGAACAGTGGACCCAACACCGAACCCTGTGGAACTCCACTAATAACATTAGTCCACGAAGAGCAGCACCCATTGATTACCACCCTCTGTCTTCTCCCACTCAACCATCCTTTTATCCATTGTAGCAACTTACCCTTAATGCCATACCTCTCCAATTTGTACAGCAGTCTTCCATGCGCAACAGTGTCAAAATCTTTCCTGGAATCCAAATATATGATATCAAAATTATTTTTTGCATCCAGTTCCTTTGTAACCACATCATAATAACCAATCAAATTTGTGAGACAAGACTTTCCCTTAACAAACCCATGCTGTGTCTGAATTATTGCTGCAGTCTTGTCTAGATGATCCTGCAATGCATCTTTAACCAGTGACTCCATTATTTTACCCGGAACAGAAGTTAAACTAACTGGTCTGTAATTACTCGTGTCACCCTTCGATCCCCCCTTTGTGAATTGGAGATACATTTACTCATCTCTAGTTCGTGGGGACCTCCCCTGAGTCCCAAGAAGCTGTCATAATTATCGCTAAGGGTTTGCTTACTTCCTTTGCTGTCTCCTTTAATATAACTGGATAGATCCCATCCACCCCGTTGCCTTTCTTATATTTAACTTCAACAATTTCTTCTCCCCTTTGTTCTCAGTTATTACAAAATCATTAAGCACCCTGCTACAATTTTTGAAACCTTCTGGTATTTTTAAACCTTAATAACTCCTCGTGTGTGAATTTAGATGCGAAATACTCATTCAGTTTGTTTGCTATGTGAACAGGATCATCAACGGTCTTCACCATTCTTGCAGCCTGTTCAACTCATGCTGAAGGAGCGTGACTGGTACTGATCATTACCGATTCTACCAATCTTCACATCATGTGAATCTCAGGTGATTGGTACTGATCATTAACGATTCTACCAATCTTCACATTATGTGAATCTCTGACAGTTGTTTAGACCCCGCGAACAAGTCGAAGGGGGCACATCTGGCGTGGTAAGTTCCACTGGGAGAAGACTGCGTGCTTTTTTCCTCCGGGTGTAACTGCATAATAAGAAATGGTCTTTCATCCAGCTTAACAGGTACCTACATCAAAAGCACACAATCCGCAAGACACCATAAACTGACTTTTCTTAATCACCTTTGCAATTTGATTGCAAAGGAGATTGAGAGCATCCTTACTAGTAGATGAAGGGTTTACACATCTACACTACCCTTCAAAATGTATTAGAATACTAAATAAGAAAAAAAAAACAAGTTATCAAAAAGAATTTTTAATAGGGAGAATGACCACATGAGCCTAGTTTCATTTTTATCCCATTTTTTTGTATTTTCCTCTCTCAATTCTCTTAAACTTCACCCGTCGTTCCATGATAATTACACAGCATCAGTTTCTAGATTTACAAGCGAATTTCTAGCACTATTCCCATCTTTCTATCTTATGATCTATATACTTTTAATCTCTTAATATCATTCTATTTTACAATCTATATAACAACTATCTTACAATCTATGTACTATCTGTCTTTCTCTTAGTTTCTTACTAACTGGCAATCGATATATCTTCTCTTTGTTATCTTATGATCTATATTTTATCTCTCTTTCTTTCTCGTAGTATCTTACTATCTTACAATCTATATAATATCTATTATTCTCTTACTGGCCGAATCCTCCCAGATTCAGCCAATTTATATCCTCTCCCAGTCCTTCTTCCTCATCCATGGTCTTCCACTTAATTACCATCGCTGTAGCCTCAAACGCGTTTGGGTTTACAGCAAGCCAGCCCACATGACTGCTAAATACGGTGCTGTTCTCACTAAGCTCCTCTGACCCTGGCACCACCGTATCTCCAAGTTCCATTCATCCATCTGTCTACCCATTAATATACCTCTCCAGACTTTTGCAAGCTCATCAACAAAGCTCCGTCCCTTAAAACATAAACGTATTGAACATTTTATTTTTATGTCCTCACCAACCTAAGAAGTTAATCCAGCAAAGTCTCTTACCCTTCTTAATACCTATTTAATGAAAATATTGATCTCGAATCAGAACGAATACGCCATCTTTAAAAACCCATTTTTCTGATAAACATCATCACACAAGGGGTTAAAAGAGACAGAGAGAGAGAAAGAAAAGACCAATTTTTTCTTCTGACATCGATACATTCGAAAAGAAACTCAACACTTAGACCTTTCTTACGATTTTATTACCCTGCCAGTTTCTATATTTTTTCTTTTCCCCCTTTCACCGTTTTTTTTTCCTTCCCTCCTTTTTGGAATCTATTCAAAAGTCCCCCATCTTTGCCCACCCCCCTTTCTCGAAAGTTTAGGACATTTTGGGAGCGAATGGGCTGCCAGATAATTATTCTGTCTATAATCAAGCCCGAGAAAAGACGCAGTCCTGGTGTAAGTTATGATAAATGATCAGAAAGCTCTATTCTTGAAAGGGGATGGGCTTTACATTCTAATATTGGTCCAGGCGATGGCAAACAATAAGTCAGGGAAGTCGTCAGCCAGTCTTTCTGCATTCAATAATATCTAATGGAAGTAAGCAGTCCCTTTTTTTCTCCTTCTCTCTCTCTCCATTTTTTCTTTTAATACCACGGTCCCATCGTGAAACTTTCTCCAGCATCCATGGACTTTTTGGAGAAGCATTTTTATTTTTGATTATTTCTTTTTATTTGGTGGAGCAACTCTCAGACAATTTGCACATCCACGTGGTGGTGTGTGGCGCGAGCGGGCATCAATAATAATACAGCTGCAAATAACAGTGACACCCGGGCATAAAAGAGTGGCTCCAACGCGCATGCCCAACTCCATCCTCTTTCACGCCGGGTCTTAGCTGTTGGGAAAAGTTTAAGCCACACATACGTGGACCGGTGAAAATGCACTTTGAGAGGGCCGGGGCTACTAAAAATGAAACAGGTCGACAGACAGCGCACCGCACGAGGAAACGGCGTTCCTGACAAGCTTCGAGACGCATCAATATCTAGTTAATATCGGCAATGTTTGTGTTTTTCATCCACCTTATCTTTGACGCCAGCAGAGGAGGAGGAGGATTCCAGATAAGACAGTTGGGGGGAAAAGAGACAGAAGGAGGAGGAGGGAGATGTTATCATTAGGTGTTCGCTTTGAATAATGAATGACCCGTGCACCCCTTTGGTGTAATTTTATAAAAATGAGATTTCTTTCTCTCTCTCTTTGCTCTTCATTCGCTGCTCAATGTTATTTATAATTCACATCTCTATGCTGCGCTATGCATAAAGTAATAAGCCCATGAGAAAGAGAAACGCGCAGTTCTTGGGACTTATTGGGTCTTATTATCACAACCCTTCGTCTGTTGCGCATGTCTTTGAAAATATTACGACTGTGAAGATCCCATCTGATGGAGTCTGGATGCGTTTCGGGTCGCTGAGCTCAGTTCTGGTACTTGATTAACAATATGGTCTGATTGCTCTTGTGATGGCCCTTGAGTTCTCAATAAATCGCTGATAAAAGAAAATGAACGGTTATCGCAAATATCGGTTATTGAGTCTTCGTCTGCTACTTTGTCCGTCTGTCTGGCTTTTCTTATTCTTAATGTGCACAGATTTGATTAATTATTAGACTGTTTCGCTTTGATTTGTTACTGTCTAGACTTGGAGTATGCTTATGTCCTCTTTTGCTATCTGAAGTGTTACCACCTCTCTTGGTTTTTGATTTATTCATAACTTTGTTTCTATTACTGATTTTTAGTTTTCTTCTCAAGTTTTGAATCTTTTAAGTGTTTCGATTTTCTAAAAATTTCTACTAAATTTTTGATATTCTAGTACGATTTTTTACTTATTAATTTTGTAATTTTATGTCGATTTTGGTTTCTTTTCAAATTGTTGATTTTTGATTTATTGGTAATTTTCTATCGATTTTTATTTATTTTCAAGTTACGTTGATTTTTGATTTATTAATAATTTTGTCTCAATTTGAGATATTTTAATTTCTTCTCAAATTTCAATTTCTTTTTAAACTGATTCGATTTTCTAAACATTGTCTAAATTTTTGATATTTTAGTAACCTTGTCCAGATTTTTGATTTATTAATTTCGATTTGTGTTATATTAATTTGTTTTCAGTTTTCATTTCATATTCTGGTTTTTGTGATTTTTGATTTATTGGTAATTTTTTCTATTGATTTTGATTTATTTTCAAGTTACGCTCATTTTTCATTTATTAAATAATTTTGTCTCATTTTCAGATTTTTTCATTCTTTCTCAAGTTCCAAATTTCTTTCAAAAGCGTTTCGAATTTTTAAACATTTCTTCATAAATTTTTGATATTGTAGTAACCTTGTCCAGATTTTTGATTTATCAATTTCGATTTATGATTTATTAATTTCGATTTGTGATTTATTAATATGTTTTCAGTTTCCATTTCATATTCTGATTTTTGTGATTTTTATTTTGCATCAATTTTGATTTCTTTTCAAATTGTTTATTTTTGATTTATTGCTAATTTTCTCTATGGATTTTGATTTATTTTCAAGTTGCGCTGATTGTTGATTTATTAATAATTTTGTCTCAATTTCAGATTTCTTTATTTCTTCTCAAGTTTTAAATTCTTTTCTTCTTTCGTATCCTAATACACTTTGGAGGGTAGTGTAGATGTGTATCCTCCACATCTAGTAGTAAGAGTGGTCTTAATGGCCATTGTAACGAAATTGCGAAGGCAATTGAGAAGAGTCAGTTAGTGGAGGGTTGAAGATTGTGTGTATTCAATGTAATTGGATGAAAAACTGTTGTGTGGTTAGTTACTCCAGGAGGAAAATCGCGCAGTCTTCTCCCGATGGAACTTACTACTCCAGATGTGCCCCAGTGGGTGGAATGTGGTGCGCACTTTTATTCCACGAATGTGTTAGATTGAAATGATTTTCTTGTGGGGGTGAATACAATTTCCAGTTGATTCCATCATTGGTTGGGTCCGATGTATTTCAACCATCAGAGGTTCAGTCAACTTCTTAATAGATCGTGGGATTGCATGGCTTCCATCCAGGACAATTTATGTTTCTTCATCCATTACTCCAGCGATTCCCTTTACCCAACTCGCAAAATGCGACTGACTTTAAAATGCTACAATTCTTTTTCTTTCGTTCATTTTGTTTTCGGCATATAAAACAGACATTCAATTAGTCAAGAGATCGGTTTCATTACCACTTTACAGGATAGAACGGTAGATTCAGTTGATACAATGGTCCAAACCCTCCTCCATATAGACAGAAAAGAAAAACTGATGCACTTAGCACGAGAGAGAGAGAGAGAGAGAGAGAGAGAGAGAGAGAGAGAGAGAGAGAGAGAGAGAGAGAGAGAGAGAAATAGACAGCGCTAGAACGGAAAAGAGAGAGAGAAAGATAGACAAATAGAGAGAGAGATGTAGAGAAACAAAGAGGGATAAACAGATAAAGTCAGAGAAATGGAGAGAAATAGAGAGATGGAAAGGAAAAAAGAGAGAAAGATAGACAAATGGAGAAAGAAAGAGGAGAGAGAGCGAGAGATGAAGAGAAACAACGACAGAGAGAAAGATAGAGAGAAATGAAAAGTAAAAAAGAAAGAGAAAGAGAGAGAGAGATGGAGAGAAACACGAGAGAGGTGAAGAGAAACAAAGAGGGATAAACAAACTGAGAAAGTGAGAGTGATAGAGAGAAACAGAGAGAGAGAGAGAGAGATGGAAAGGAAAAAACAGAGAGATAGACAAATAGAGAAAGAGAGAGATGGACAAAACAAATAAAGTCAGAGAGATGGGGAAAACAAAGAGAGAAGTAGAGAGGGCGATGGAGAGTAACACAAATAGAGAAATAGAGAGAGAGTTGGAAAGGAAAAAAAGGTAGAGAGAGAGACAGATGAATAGAGAAAGTGCGAGATGGAGAGAAATAGGAGAGAGATGAAGAGAAACAAAGAAAGGTAGAGAAACAGAGAAAGTCAGAGAGATGGAGAAAACAAAATCGAGAAGTAGGAGAGCGATGGAGAGAAACAAAAAGAGAGAGAGAGAAACAGAGAGAGGGAGTTGGAAAGAAAAAGAGAGAGAGACAGATAAACAGAGAAAGAGCGAGATGGAGAGAAACAAAGAAGGATAGACAAACGGAGAAAGAAAAATACAGAAAGAGAAAGATAGGCAAACACAGAAAGGGAGAGACAGACGAATAGAGAAAGAGAGTGGGATGCAAATATATATATATATATATATATATATATATATATATAGAGAGAGAGAGAGAGAAAGAGAGAGAGAGAGAGAAACCGAGTGAGAGACAGATAGAGAGAAAGGGTGGGAGAGATAGATAAAGATAAAGAGAGAGAGAGAGAGAGGCACGTTGTTGATATTCCCAAATGCCGTCCGTCTTTCCAATGGCGACCTCGACCCGTAAATGCTCCGTTTTAAAGGAAGCAGCGCGGCATGCCTCCGCTTCGTAGTGTCACCTTCGGCGTACAACTGCGTTGGTTCTGCGAAACTGCGTCCCCGTCGAGTCGTCAAATTAACAGCGACGATCCTGCGACACTTAACCTGCGCAAAATCATCGGTACCGCCACGTACTCCGTGCATATCCGAACTATTATTGCGCGTTTTATATGAACGCTTTGGTTGGTGTCGGGGGTGGGGGTGGGGGAAGAGGGCAGTGCTGTCCCGTCGCCCGATAAACCCGGACATTTTCATTCCGCAGAATCGCCGTACTCAATTTACGGACACAACAGAAAGGAGACTCACAGCCTTAGTTTCCTTGGCACCGAAGAAACGACACCAACAACAGCATCGTGTTTATTGTTTTTTTTTTTTTTTTTTTTTCTATCGCTCTATTGTTGCGCGGGTTTTCTGATTGCACGTGCGGAGTGGGTATGACTGGCCGAATATCATGCAAATGCGGATGCGGATGCGTCGCTGCTCCGTAGAGGGCAAAGCACGTGGTCATCGAAGAAAAGTTCGAACATGCATAAAATGACGCCTTAAATCGCGAGCTGCGAGAGAGAGAGAGAGAGAGAGAGAGAGAGAGAGAGAGACGACTCCGGTATGGAAATGCGAGGCGGGACACCGGAGTTGACCCCGACGTCGGATGAAAAGATTGAAGATTCAATTTTGTCGGTTATCGCGAGGCTTACAGACGCACGCGGGGGAACGCATCATGACGGACAAGCCGCACCGCTATGAAATGAACTTACGGAAGGCAGATGGATTGGGTCGGCGATGAACAGCGACACGGGGGGAGGTGGACAACCCGACCTGGAGGGAACGGGTGAAACGGAACGGCTGATGAACGCAGCTCCGAGTGCAAAGCTTGTGAATTACGACCACCCCCGTCGACAAAACAAAACTGTCTCTGCAACAACCCCTGTCTTCTGCTCTTGTTGCATTCTGCCAATCACACATTCTCTCTCTCTCTCTCTCTCTGTTTTTCTTTCTTATTTCCTCCTTTTCTCTTCCCCTTTCTGTTTTCCGTTTTATTTCTTTTCTCGCTCTCTGTTTGCCCTTCTTACTTCATACTTCTCTTTCTCTCTCTCTTTCTCTCTCTCTCTCTCTCTCTCTCTTATTAGCTATCCACTTTGTGTTTTACTCTTTTTTTCCCTTTTCTTTATCTCATCTGTTCCCCATTTCTCTTTCTCTCTTTTCTCTTCTCCCTCCCTCTCTCTTTGTTTCCTTCTTTCCTGCTCCCTCTCTCTTTCTTCTTCTCTCACTGTGTCTCATTCATCTCTCTCGCTATCTCCCTGTTTCTGTCTTATTTTCTACTGCTCTCTCTCTCTCCCTCTGTTCTTCCTCTCTCTGTCTTTCTTCTTTCCTACTTTTCTCTCTCTCTTTCTCCTTCTGTTCTCTTTCTCATTCTATCTTTCCTAATGTCTCTGCTTCTGTCTTTCTTATTTCCTGCTTTTCTTTCTCTCTCTCTCTCTCTCTCTGCCTCTGCCTCTCCCTCTTTCTCATTATCCTCTTTCTTTTTCCTTTCTCTTTTCCCCTTCTTCTTTTTTCGCTCTGTCTCTCTGCTTCCACTTCTTCCCCCCTTTCTCTCTTTCTTCTTATCCCCTTTCGCTCTTTGTTTCTATATTTTTTCTTTCCACTTTCTCTCTCTCTGTCTCTTTCTGCTTATCCCTTTCTTTTTTCTTTCTGTTTTTTCCTTTCTTTCTTGTCTCTCTCTCTCTCTCTCTCTCTCTCTCTCTCTCTCTCCCCCCATCTCTCACTCTTTGTATCTTCCTGTCCCTCTATCTATCCGTCTCTTTTTGATTTCCTGCTTTTGCCTCTCTCTCTCTCTCTGTCCCTCTCTCGCTTTCTGTTTTTCTCTCTCTTTCTGTTTTTTCTTCTCTTCTCTGTCTTTCTCTCTCTCTCTCTCTGTCTGTCTCTACTCTACCAGTCTCTCTTTTTCCATACCCCGCTTCTTTTTTTTCTGCTCTTTTTTCTCTTTTATTTCATCTTTCTCTTCCATTCTTCTCGATCTATTTGTACATCTAGTTTCCTGTTTCTCTCTCTCTTTCTCTTTTCTTTCCTGCTTCTCTCTCTCTTTCTCCGTCCCTCTCTCTGTCTTATATGTGTCCTGCTTCTCTGTCTGTTTTGTTTTTGCTGCTTCTGTCTCTCTCTCTCTGTCTTTATATCGTTCTTTCTCGCTAATCACTTCCTTTAATCTTCTCTTTTTTCCATTTCTTTCTTCTCTCTATCTTTCTTCTTTTCTGCTTTTCTTTCTCTCTCTTTCTCTGCTTTTCTCTTTCCTACTCTTCTCTCTCTTTCTTTTTGTCTGTCTTTCTCTCTGTGTTCTGTCATCATGTCTCTCTATCTGTCTTTCTTTTTGTCTATCTGTCTCGCTCTCTCTGACCTGTCATTCTGTCTGTCTGTCTCTCTTTCTTTTTGTCTATGTTTCTCTCTGTGTCCTGTCATCATGTCTCTCTATCTTTGTGTTTCTTTTTGTCTGTCTGTCTGTCTCGCTCCCTCTGTCCTGTCATTCTGTCTCTCTCTCTCTCTCTCTCTCTCTCTCTCTCTCTCTCTCTCTCTCTCTCTCTCTCTCTCTCTCTGTATGATATTTTTTCAAAATACAGACAATATGGCCTGAGTTTCTAGATCCTACAACAACCGACTCCATGATGGATATTGAGATGGGTCTAACCTTTATAGGTCTCCCTTTTTGCAACCTCCTATCATAATTTGCAATGTCGATCAAGATTTAGAAGAAACGGATTTCATGGTAGGATCTTGGGGTATATTGTGGAACATGGATTCTTTAATGATTCTAAAGCGCGTTTTTCAAGACACTGGTAAAGTCGAAATTGGATTGTGGGAGGTCATTTAAGATTGGTAATATATTAGAAAAATCAAGTCATGGCTTCGGTCATTGATTTCAACACTTATTTAATTACAATGTCCTACAGATGTCTTCGCCATGGGCACATCTTAGATTGGTTCTTTTTATACAAGGAAAATGTCCAAAATGTTTTCTGATTTAAAATATAATAAAAAAATAAAAAAATAATTCGGTTAAAAAATTAGAGAAAACGAACCTCCATCATGGATGATAAATATCCTCTCACTTATTGGAAAGAAAAATGAATTATAATATTTATTAATAATAGTATAATTGATATAAAGGTTTAAAAAACGGATAATAAATATACGCAAACATTTTTTTTGAAAGCGTAATAGACACTTTAAAAAAATTAAAAATCGGTTTCTTCGTCTGACATTAAAAATCAGTTTCTTCGTCTGATGTTAAAAATCGGTTTCTTCGTCTGATATTAATAATCAGTTTCTTCGTCTGACGTTAAAAATCAGTTTCTTCGTCTGCCGTTAAAAATCGGTTTCGTCGTCTGACAGCATTTTTTTCAAACTTCGGTTTTGCAATTTCTATGTACATCTCACAATGTTACGTCACAGAACGTGGAGAACGTCACGCCTTTAAACACGCCCTAGTGGAGTCGCGTGCTTCTATCCTACTAAAACGTCACCGATGATTTTGTTGAAAGAACGTAAGTAAAAACGCTGTTAAAGCGTTCTTACTTAATTTTCAATGGCGCATTCCTTACATTAAAATCTAATTTTGGACTCAGTTAAAAATTTAATTATTTGTTGTTATTGATTAACACAAAAAATAGGAAAATATTTTATCCTTTTTTAATCCTACAAATGGGATAATAAAAATTTACAAAAACGATATTTTAATATTAACTGTTTAATAATTACAGAAACTATTAGATTTTAATGTTAACTTTTTAATAATTACAGAAGTAATCAGATTTTAATGTTTATTTTTTTAATAACTAGAAAAACCATTTGATTTTAATGCTTTTAATAATTACAAAAATGATCAGATTTTAATGTTTATGTTTTTTAATAATTACAAAACGATTAGATATTAATTTTTTAATAATTAGAAAACCATTAGATTTTAATGTTCATGTTTCTGATAATTAAAAAAATGATTATATTCTAATGTTTTTTAATAATTAAAAAAATTCATTATACTTTAATGTTTATGAATTTTAATAATATAAAAACGATTAGATATTTATTTTTTAATAATTAGAAAACCTCAAAATATTAATGCTTATGTTTATATTAACTAAAATACGATTTTAATGTTTTTTAATAAATAGAAAATTTATTAGATATTAATGTTTGTTTTTAATGTAAAAACGATTAGATATTTATTTTTTAATAATATAAAAACGATTAGATATTTATTTTTTAATAATTAGAAAACCTCTAGATTTTGTTTATGTTATATTAACTAAAATACGATTATTTTTTAATTTTTTAATAAGAAAATTGATTAGATTTTAATGTTTATGTTTTTTAATAATATAAAAACTGTTAGATATTTATTTTTTAATAATTAGAAAACCTCTAGATTTTAATGTTTATGTTTATATTAACTAAAATAAGATTATATTTTAATATTTTTTAATAAATAAAAAATTGATTATATTTTAATGTTTATGTTTTTTGATGATATAAAAACGAGTAGATATTTATTTTTTAATAATTAGAAAACCTCAAGATTCTAATGTTTATGTTTATATTAACTAAAATACGATTATATTTTAATGTTATTTTAATAATTAGAAAATTCATTAAATTTTGTTTGTTTTTTAATCATTAAAACGATTAGATATTTATTTTTTAATAATTAGAAAACCGTTAGCTTTTAATGTTCGTGTTTTTAATAATTAGAAAAAAAACTATGATATTTTCATGTTTGTTTTTTTTAATAATTAGAAAATCGTTAGAATTTAATGTTTGTTTTTAATAATTAGAAAACCATTAGATTTTAATATCAAATAATGTGTTCAATGTCTAATAATCAAAAAACGATTAGATTTTAATGTTTAATTTTTAATAATTAGAAAACGAGATCTGAATGTTCAATTTTTAGTAATGAACAAAAAACAGATTTAAATTTTAATTTTTTAAATAATTACAGAAACGGTTAGATTTTAATGTTTCCAATAAATGCAAAAAAAAAATTGGATTTTAATATAATAATCACAAAATCAATTTTTTTTATTAAAAAAAACAATCAGATTTCCTTGATTTTTTTAAATAATTACAAAAATGATTAGATTTTAATGTCTTTTAATGATTAAAACACAATTATATTTTGGTGTTTTATAAAAATGATTTCTATTTCTAGGAAAAATAAGTTTTCCAAATGATTTATTTATTACATTTAATGTTTGTTTTTTTTAATAATTGATATGTACAGGGTTGGTAAAATTATACTTCATCAACGTTACAATAAAATTTGTCCTATTTTTGAAATTCAGTTTTCTATAGATTTTTGGCAGGTTATAAACCGTGACAGGTTTCCTTCAGATGCATGTCACCCCTGGTTGCGGACATTTATCCCCCCCTCACTCTCCTCACCATACACACACGTTTTTTAGTTCCGATTCTTATTATCTTCTCCTATTCTCTGGAAAAGAACGTCCTTGAAAGTCCCAGGGCAGTAACGATGTGGGTCCCTAACCCCTTAGACACCTTGACCAGACAACTTTCTCATCTCGATCCAAATTGGGGTGTTACAATGTCAGGCGAAGCTTGAAATTCTTGCCATTTCCTGTAGGTCTGGTTTGCCATTTCTTGCACTCTCACACGGGAGTGTGCTCGAGCCAAGGGGACTGTTTTATGGTGGGCGGAGAGAGGTACAGGGGAAGTAATAATCAGGTGTGTGGACGATCATTGACCTGCCATTGCGAGGCATGGTCACGGCTCATGGCACCGTCAGTGGTCAGCGACAACTACTACGGGAAGGGGGTGTTCGGCGGGGGTGGTTTTGGAGGGGGGGACGAAGGCCACGCACCATTAACAGCCTTATTGTCAGGCTACGGAAGGCGGGAACAATTTGGCGCACAATAGCGAACACATTGACGACAAAAGACGCGACAATAAGCAGTTGAAGTCAAGAACATGCAGTTAGCAGGCAGAGTGACAATCGAAGGGGAGGGAAATTAAGGGACTTTCAGCGTCCTTGAACTCGGTAGGGGAGTGTGGTTTCTTTAAAACAAACAGTTTTTTTTGGCAGTGCACTGATTACAGCGCCATCTAGAAGTTTAATCTTCTCTTTCGTTTTCCTTCAGTAGGCAAACAAGCTTGCATAATCTGACTGAAGTTGGGAAACAAAGTTGTAAATACCTGTTGTGTTTTTAACCCAGATAGTTGGAGAGCATTGTCTTTCATGTAATCCTTTTGTTGCCTTGTTTTAAAGTTTCTCTTTTCTCTTGTTTTAAAGTCCACGTGAGAATTCTAGTTCTGTTCTTGGGAAAAACAAGGCTCTATTTAGAAGGAAATGGGAAATATATTGTGCAGGTGGAATAGAACCAGGGTATATCTTTTAGGGAGGGGGGAAGTGGATGACGTTGTAGATCAGCAATCATCTTTTAAGGGCACGAAAGGTGATATTGTACATGTTGGTACTAATGACATTGAGTAGGATATCTGAGGATACACTTAACAAGTGTAGGGCAATGTTGAGAAAAAGCCCCAAATTAGGAATGAAATTGAACGTGTCTGCAATCCTGCCAGATACGAAAGGAGGGAATACAAGCCGACAGCCTTCAATCATTCGGCTCTGGAGAAATTGTGTATGGCTCACGGGGCAGAATTTTCCAGGAATGATGCGCGCTGTTAACAGGCAACACTGGTTTTATGGGGATGGGATAAGTAGAAGGGAGTTATTTAAGTAGTTTTAGGTAAGTTGGAAAACTGCTAGCCTTGGGGATAATGCATACAGATTAATGGGTTAATCTATACAGACTAATAGATTAACAATAGCCGCAGGCAGAGGTGAGTGTAATTCCTGCACTGTTCTTTTGGAACATGCAACAGTCTGGAAAGCAAGACGTCGGGATTTCAAACCCTGCTGTGGGTCATCAAGGAACAAGTAAATTCATGGGCTGCGTTAGGGTAACTAAAAGTAAGAATAGGTGCATGTACACCTGCAGGTACACCACTGCTAGGAGCACAGTTAATAAATTTGAAGTGTTGGTCAAGTCACCAAATTCAGACATTCTGGGGGCATCGCAAATGTGGTATCACTCAGATATAAGGGATGCAGAATTTGAGCAAGTGTTAGAATCTCCCCAGGTCTCAGCCTCAACCAACATGGATGCAATTTATTCCAATAATTAACAACTCAGTGGCTAAAAGAAACGTTTTGCAATCCAGTATAAATCTCTCTCCAAGTAGTTTGAATTCATAACCCCTGTTCGGTGAAAATTTCACCATCATTCATTTTACTTTCACCTCTCAGAGACTTATTTCAATCAAATTTCACACCTTAGAGGAAATTTCAATCAAATCTCCTTTAAGGGGTCTTCTAAGTTTCCAAGTTCTGCCTCATACTGGCACCTTTTGCTGTTCTCACCAAGTTGTCCATCTTTGGATCCTTTTAAAAAGCAGCTCATGAAGTTCTCTTAATGATACACAGGAATTTTTCCAGCAGGGACAATAAGGTGATTGTCCCATTACATAAGATAATGGTTAGGGTTCGTTTCAAGTACTGCATGGTCTGGAATCTTCATTTTAGGAAGCACATGAATCTGTTAGAATGGGTGGAGAGAAGAGCAACAAGGTTAATCAAGGATACAAGAGGATACTGAGGATACTCTTATCTTAAAAGACTTGAATTCCGTGAATTACAGTTGGAAACTGTTAAATTGCAAGAAGGCTTGATGGAAGTGTTTAGGGCTTTATATGGATTGGATTTTAACTGGAAATGTTTAAGGATTTAATGATTAAATGGATTTTCCACAGAGACAATGAGGTGATTGTTCCATTACATACGACAATGTGAGGTTCAACTTGAGTACTACTGCTCTGGAATCTTAATTTTAGGTAGGACGTGGATCTGTAGGAACGGGCGCAGAGAAAAGCAACAAGGTTCATCAAGGATACAAGACGATACTGAGGATACTCTTATCACAAAAGACTTTAATTCCGCGAATTACAGATGAAAACTGTTAAACTACAAGAAGGTTTGATGGATGGAAGTGTTTAAGGATTTAAATGGATTAGATTTAATGGTTAAATGGATTTTCCAGCAGGGACAATGAGGTTATTATCCCATTACACAAGACAATTTAGGATTCATCTTGAGTACTGCTGGTATGGAATCTTCATTTTAGGTAAGACGTGGATCTGTTGGAACGGGTGCAGAGAAGAGCAACAAGGTTGATCAAGGATACAAGAGGATACTTTTACCATAAAAGACGAATTCTGTGAATTATAGTGTCTGGAAATTGTTAAACTGCAAAAAGACTTGATGGAAGTTTTGAAGGCTTTAAATGGATTGATGGTGGCATTCAAACTCTTCTGGGACAACGAGGCATAAATTGAAAAAATGGCCGTTTCAGCTAGAGTGTAACAGATTGTTAGAAGAAATTACCATCTGGTGTTGTTTAAGTTGATAGTTTGGATCCTTTCAGATTAATGAATTTAAGGAAGGACAGAGGTATTATTGGTTGGTAAACTGTGGCAGATACCCAGATCCTGGTTTTGTTACAATAAATACAGTTTATTATAACTTCTGTTACCATGGAACCTCTCTTTTTAATCGGTACAAGCTTTATTTATATTTCGATATATCAATTGATCAGATTTATTAAAAATTAAATCGAAGATAATTTGCCTTTTTTTTAAAATAAATTTAGATGGTCAGTGGCAATTTGTTTTAAGGATATTGGTGTTTGAGAATGGATCTTTCCAAAATACTTTGGTGACAACCGGACCAGGACTTGTGCCAAAGAATTTATGTTCCTTCGAAAAGCGCCTAGGACCTAAGAAAATTAAGCAAGAGGAAAAAAAAAAAGAAAAGAAAAAACAAACATACACACAACACCCTTAATTTCCCCTGGGAAATCACTTTTATAACATAAAGGATTTCACACATACACAGAAGGATAGAAATAAAAAGAAAGGGGACACACTTTCCCCTTTATTCCCTTCCCCTCTTGTAAACGTATTCCACACGACTCCTCTGTATTCGCGCGGGGGTATAGTACCTCCAGCGGCTGACAAGGCTATCAACGTATTAAACTTATTGAGAGTCTGCGTACGCCCTGGCACTGTAGAAGCCTTTGCGTGATTTTAAAAATAAATGTCGGATACCAGGCTATATTAGAAATCGATATGCAAAGCCGGGGGGTACAGTAACAGAGCTGAGACACACACATACACTGGCAGCTGCCCAGACGGACCCCTTAATCAATACACCCTTTCCCCTGCCGGGCTCCTTGTCCGAATATGTGACGGCTTCTCTTCCACGTCCGGGCAACTTCCATTGCTTGGCTGGGCGTAGCAAGGTTTGCATATCTGACTAGCTTCAAACCCCCCCTGCAATCCCCCACGGTCGCTTCCTTCTCCCCTCGTGTTTCTACCCCCTTTCCCCTTCCTCTCTCTCTCTCCACCTAGTTGGTGGGATAAGAGGGTTGAACATGCATGGTTGATCTCGCCCAGGGAGCTTGACAGCGAGAGCTCTCTCTCTCTCTCTTTCCAGTGCGCGCGCGCGCATACATACATAGGGACTCGGAAAGTATTGGGCAAAATTTTAAAAGCTTCTTACGAATTTGTACTGAGAGTTGGACGGTGGAAGCTCAGGTTGCAATAAAGACAAATGAGGTGGATTTTGTTGCCCTAGTTTGGCCGTTATAAGACACCCTAAAAGGCAGACCCGTCCCCTCTATTCCTTTTTTCATTATTTATATTAAATAGCTGATGAGTACTAAAATCAAACAAAAAGAGAAATTTTAATACCGATGCATAGTAAATTTTATTTTACTATCTCTCTATTTTTACTACGGTCTATATATATCCCAGATGTTCTTGTTTATCATCAACGCGCACCTAATATGCAAATGAGAACCCTTCACTTGTGTCACGGTTTGCCTCCTCTGACGAACACAAATAAACAAATAGGTGGTACCGAACTTTAGAGACTTGTCACAAGATGGCGCCAGTAGTCAACGATGGACAGGTCTGTCTATTTGAGTATGTCTGCTCTTAAATGTTTTTTTTATTCATTCCTTTTATTGTTTATATTTAAAAGATAGTACGATAATAATAAAATACTTCACGCATTTGAAGATGCACTCTCTTTTCATCTAAATAGGCAGCTTTTAGAAGGCGAATTATATATTAAGAGGCATAGACCTGCTCAAATTACGAAGTGTGTTCCAAGGAGGGTTTGTACATTTGAGAGAACAATAAACTTAGGTTGTGGGTGGAAACTGGGCAGATTATGATGATGATGACTATACGAATACTAGAGAACTAGTGTATTTAAATATGGCGCTAATTTGCTGGTTCGTTGCTGTTTTGATGAACTTAGGGCAGCTAATATTTTGTCACATCTAGTACATATATATAGAAATGGACACTACAGGCTTCCAGAGTTGTGATAGGATCTAAAGAAAGATCTTAAAACTACTTCGGTTCGTAATTAAGCATTGGAACCTGGCGCCCCCTGGCGATTAGCCACTCGTCAGGTGCTTGTACGAATCATTTGTTAACACATTGGCCTGTGAAAATGGTTATAGACCGCCAAGTTTAGGGTAATGAGAGAGTGTGATGGGGCGTTTTTTGACTTCGAGAATAATCAGATTCCTAAGATGTTTAGGTGCTTAGTGGACGAAGTTATGCCTGCGAAACACTATACCTGCCGTGGTCCATGTACTTTAACCCAGAGTTCAGAGACACGCTATATTTGCCTGAATTCCGAAAAAGCATTTCTACTGTGTCTAATCAGCGTTGATGGAAAAGCTAAGCTTCAGACATTGCAAGTACCCATAGGCGAGGTTCAAGTGGTATAGCGTATCGGTCACGCATCCTTAGAACATTCTCACGTTCTTCTACATTTCAACGTTGTTGTGCGCGAGATGTGGTGGCTTAATGCCTGGTACATTTTGAAGGACTGGTTATTTTTTCTTTTTATTATTCATTACAATGTTTTTTTCCATTTGGTTTGTTTTTAAATTTCTCTTTATTTAGGAAGGCATTTTTTTTTTACCCTCTAGGTGGCGTCTACGTTTTCTTACTTATAAGAAAGTTATCGAAGTCAAAATACAAGAAATAGCCCAATTTCCTTTACCTTTTTTCACGTTAAATTCCATATACGTTTGGTTAATTATCGACTAAGCGTATGCGAAGTCTACTTCGTTTAGAAATTCGTTAAAATAATGTTTAAAATAAACTGAGCTTCATAATTTCATATGAAAGGAAGATATAGTGGAAAATTTTATTAAAAAAATAAAGTTCTATTTAGGATTTTTTTTTCTAATAAATTAAATTTGCATAAACCACTTCCGGCGATGTACTAGAGTCAGTTTCAGCTTTTGTATTTAACATCACCGTTAAAAAAAAAAAAAAAAAATATTGAAAATAGAATTGATCTGTAGTGTCAACGAGTTGTCACATGCGCAGAGCGTGTTTAGGCCTAGTCCCTGGAGTGTATATTTAACAGTGGAGGTTTTCCTTTCAATAAATAGTGTCGTTGAAGGCAAATTTTCACCCCTTCCTGGCTCCCCCCGTACGTAAAGTCTTACCCACTCCAACTTACAGCCCGTAACATCCTATTTCCATATGTCTTCCGGAGAGGGATTTTATTTACTTAAGCTGGGTATTGAGAAACATCTTAGAGCATGACAATACCTTAAAACTATTGTCGTCGGTTCGTTGCGTTTGAACTCTTATTTTTATTGGGGGGTTTTTCGTTTAGAGTCACTTTCTGAAGTTTGTCTCCTCTTTCCCGAGGTGAGCTGCGTGGATTTTAACATAGTCACAATAATCTCGAACAAGTTTTAAGGGCCGTGCCTGCTAGGTGTACTTCAATCGATTATGTGTCTTTATTGCTAAGAGCGTTACTTTAGCGAGTAAATTAGCTTATGAAAAAAAGAAAAAATTGGAAAGGTATTTGGTGTTCTACTATGCATAAAATATACTTAAACTAAGTCCTATTTTGATTTAAAGTACGACTTTTTTTTCCCTTTGCTCTTATTTACTGTTCGTGTCTTTATGATAATAGGAATAAAAGAAAGACAGTGATTTTTCCAGTTAAAATAACCCTCTTTCTACATACAAACATTTTGGGTATATTTTTACTATATTTTAGGATATTAAAAAGAAGCTTAAATATTTTATACTCCTTTGTGGTTTAAAATTTAATTTTTTATTTCTGAAATATCGAAAATATTCTCAATATAATCCCTAAAATACCGTCTCGGCACCTGAATTCAAAGCTAGATATTGAATAAAACCAGTTATCCTATTTATATACTTTACAATAATATGTATATATATATATATATATATATTTTTTTTTTTTTTTTTTTGCTATTGAATGTATTTTCACACCAGGTGGAGCATAAAAACATATTTATATATTTATTATCTGCTATAGAAATTTATTTTCACACCAGATGGAGCATAAAAACATATTTATTTATTTTCTGCTATAGAAAAGTATTTTCACACCAGGTGGAGCATAAAAACATATTTATATATTTATTTATTTTCTGCTATAGAATGTATTTTCGCACCAGGTGGAAAATAAAAACATATTTATATATTTATTTATTTATTTTCTGCTATACAAAGTATTTTCACACCAGGTGGACATAAAAACATATTTATATATTTATTTATTTATTTTCTGCTATAGAAAGTATTTTCACACCAGGTGGAGCATAAGAACATATTTATATATTTATTTATTTTCTGCTATAGAATGTATTTTCACACCAGGTGGAGCATAAAAACATATTTATATATTTATTTATTTATTTTCTGCTATAGAAAAGTATTTTCACACCAGGTGGAGCATAAAAACATATTTATATACAGTATTTATCAATACGAAATTTTTAGAAATCTTCAAGTACCGTGTTAATGGACTAGAAAGGAATAGCGAAAGCTTAAAAAGCGGTACTCACCTTGAAATTAATCTGCGATGGTTTACTTAGGAAGCGTGGTTAATGTTTAAGTTGGTTAAAATCATAACCCCCCTTACTAAATTTTCCACATTCAAGATCAATAACACCAATCAAGCTTTTCAAAAAATTAATAATATCACAATATCCGATACAGACATCCTAGCTTCCTATGACGTTACTTCTCTTTACACGAATGTCCATATCCCATTTACTTTACAAGCCCTACGCAAATTCTTAGAAACAGACGATACCTTAACAAAACGTACCTCCCTTTCTATAGACCATATCCTTGAACTCACCACCCTTCTATTAGAAGCAAGATTTTTTAGATTCAACAAAAAAATCTTTCAACAAATATTTGGCTTACCAATGGGACTAGGGATTTCAGCCCCATTATCTGAAATCTACCTAGCCGCCATTGAAAGCCAAATTCTACACCCCTTTCCCCCTGAACTAAAACTATACATGCGCTATGCCGACGACATTCTTGTAATAGGCAACAGATCCATTATTGATAACCTCTTCATAAAACTTAACTCTGTACACGATAGACTTAAATTCACCCTTGAAATTGGACAAAATAATCAGATTAATTTCCTTAATCTTACTATCTATATAACAGGCACAAAATTAAATACGAAAATTTTCAGGAAAAATACAAACACCGGTAAATACTTACATTTTGCTTCTCATCACCCTCTAAACACTAAAAAGGCAGTTTTATATAACCAAATTCACAATGCACTAAAGTACAGTTCCTTACCCACTGACCTTCACAATGAAATACAGTATATCACCGACAAATTTATATCCAGAGGTTACCCCCACCAACTTATTTTAAATACAATCCTTAACGCTAAAAATAAAATTAAATCTAACACCCCAACCAAAGACAAAAATAAAACAAACATCCGCATAGTCCTCCCTTACCACAATGAACTAGCAGGACAGTTCCGACGCCTATTTAACAACACTGATATCTCCCTTGTTTTTTCCACCTACAACAAATTAGGATCCTTCTTCAGCACCTATAAAGACTCATACAAATATCCTACAAACGACCTTAATAATATTATATACCTCATCAATTGTCAACCAAACTGCAACACATGTTATATCGGAAGTACCACTACTAAATTTGGCTCATCAAAAACATCCAATACCCGTGCATACTACCATTTTCATAGTCTCATGTCCAACCAATCTGTCACAGAACTTACAACTCATGCCCAGACTCACAACCACAACCCGCTCATCGACTCTGCCATTTCAATCATTAAACTAAAATCCAGTTACAGAATACTCCAATATGAAGCCCTAGTTATTGAATGGTACAAGCACCACTCTAACCTCAAAATTCTAAATTCTAAACTCCCCTTCAATCTTTCCCCAATTTGGAACCTCTCGAGATTAAAGTTCCCACATGTCAAAAAAGGCATCACGAGAGTATAATTTTTTATTCTTAAAATATCACGCGCGTTCTCTCCCCACACATTGCCAACTGAAGACGTTCTCTAACTAACGAAAGTCCTCGTAAAGACTATTGGCTTCATCGGATTCACTTACATAGTTTTTAATCATTCCTTCTTCTCTTTATTTCGATGACAACCAAGGATTGGATGTGTACACTTCTATTTCCTTGCGCCTATTTAACTCAGTCAACTTTTATCTACTTCCCTCCCTTTTAATTTTCAATTCAACAATTCAACTTAAACATTAACCACGCTTCCTAAGTAAACCATCGCAGATTAATTTCAAGGTGAGTACCGCTTTTTAAGCTTTCGCTATTCCTTTCTAATACAGTATTTATTTATTTATTTTCTGCTATACAAAGTATTTTCACACCAGGTGGACATAAAAACATATTTATATATTTATTTATTTATTTTCTGCTATAGAAAGTATTTTCACACCAGGTGGAGCATAAGAACATATTTATATATTTATTTATTTTCTGCTATAGAATGTATTTTCGCACCAGGTGGAAAATAAAAACATATTTATATATTTATTTATTTATTTTCTGCTATAGAAAGTATTTTCACGCCAGATGGAGCATAAAACATATTTATATATTTATTTATTCATTTTCTGCTATACAAAGTATTTTCACACCAGGCAGAGCATAAAAACATTTATTTATTTATTTTCTGCTATACAAATGTATTTTCACACCAGGTGGAGCATACGACCATTTATATATACATTTATTTATTTTATGTTTTAGAAATGAATTTTCACAACAGGTGGAGCATAAAAACATATTTAGAGATTTATTTATTTATTTTTTGCTATAGAAATGCATTTCCACACCAGGTGGAGCATAAGAACTTATATTTTTAGTCCATATCATGACTCATGTATTTTGCAATTTTTTTCGTTGTAAGCTGAATTATTTCGAATGTATAGTAGTGGCCAAAAAATGAGAGCACTTAAGAAAACTTTATTTAAAAGTATTTTAAAGCAGCAGTATTACTAATATTTGAATAAAATCAATAATACTTTATAATATACACTCAATGTCCAAAAAAAAAAATGGAAACAGTTAGCTCGATAGATAAAAAAATTTTAATAGGAACAAAGTGAGTAGATTGTCCGCTAGAAGTCGCTTTATGTTTCTCTAAGAGAAGTTATTTAGAGTGTACAGTAGGGCAAAAATAATCACAGAACACCTATATATATAATGCGTTATAACATACACTCAGTGGCCAAAAAAATTGAAACCTTATCGTCAACAGATAAACGAGTTTCAATAGTAACAGTGACGTAATCAAATATAAAACTTCGATCAATCCCAGCAGGTGTCGCTTTCATCTTTTTTGCTCCACAAGTCTTCGATTTCATTGCTATCCTTAACCACAAATATTTTGTTGTAATGCCAGTTGATATTTGGACATTCGAATGAGAGATAAAAGAGAAACACGGATGCATGAAAGCCGACAAGGTAACAAATGATTATGATCATGTGATTTACTCTTTTCGTCTGTATCTTGATCGGTAAGGGCCGGTCATAAAACCTGTCGTAACATCTCGGTAATTTATGCTTAATGCGTCCACAAAAACCTAATGACACCCTGCAACGAAGAGTGTGTTTGTCATTAAATGCCAAAGACGGTCAACCGGACGTCTCGACATTACCACATCACCTGTTGTAAGTACAGCGTTCTGGCCCCTGGAGAAAAGGCACCGATGGAATCCGTATAAACTTAGCCCCGTAGTTTGTTGACCTCTTATGGGTTCGGCAATTTTTTCTCTTTCTCTCTCTCTCTCTCTCTCTTCGCTGTCCCTTTAAACGTGGGAAAGGAGTTGAAAAAAGTGTCAGGATGGTTCTCTGGGCAGGTCAATGAATTGATAGAAACCTGACAATAGGATAATTACGCCATTGGCTTGGGCCATGTGATGCCAATTGAGTTTTTACACTCTTCGAGTCACTGCGTCGTTGCGAGAACCACAAATACCTTTTCGGGATCCATAATGAACGCCATTAGTGGTTTTAAGATGTCTTTTGGAAAAACTTAATTGGGACTATTTTGTTAGGATCTTTCTTTTCCACATCGGTGGGTTTTAAAAATGTGGGAAGATTGTTGTAAACATAGATTCTATCTTTTTTTTTTTTCATCCCGGTAATGCAATGTTTACATTTATTATGAAACAGCAGTAAAATAAAATATTGGTTTCCATTCCTGGCGTGAGGAGTCGCTGTGAAGGTATATTTATTGAGTTCACTTGCCTTTCATCAATAGAAAAACAAATAGCAAACATATCTGTAGCTATCTCATCTAAAGTTCCTCACATTACCAGTCACCAAGGCCCCAAAAGAGGGCACTAAGAGCTGTCTATAATTGGATTATTGAGTATGTATTTCCCAAGATTTGTCTCCTGCAGTTGGTGCCCTCACCAAATTTATTTGGATCAACGTCCATCTTGTTATAAAAACTCAAGGTTATGGCTGGGAAGAATCTTTTCTGTCCTTGTTGCTTAGGATGCTACGAACAGGCATTCGTGTATCTGGGGACCCTTCTGTCCTATCAGATCCCAGCCCTTAGGTGTCTATATGTCAGGAAATGAAATCCTTGAGGTATTTTGAATCCAAAAAAGGATTCAAAATACCTCAAATAGATTGATGATGGTGCATTGTTTATATTTAACCAAACGAATGTGAGGTCTGTAAGGTCCATGGTGTTCCACACGTGGTGGCAATGAAGTGTTCTCAAGGAACTGTGCATCTTATGGATTGGAAATTGGTCTAAAGTCATTTATTAAAATTTTTGATTTATTTACGTGAATTTTTCCTTAACTTTTGAGAAGCCAGTGTACTTATATACACACTCTAGCACGTATTGAGACACTAAATGAAAAAAAAAAAAAATCTTTAATACTCAATAACCTTCTGGTTGATATACAAAACTTTTACAAAACTTTGTAAAAAGCATCACCCATCACTTATATAACAGACCTTTGACCAGACTATCAATCCGACAAAGGCAGACGTCAGAAGTCATGGCCCTCGTGGGTGGCATAGTTGGTAGAATCGTCATCCTCCCTACACCGAGTGGAAAAGATCTGAGTTCGATTATTGTTATCGACCCTAGGAATTTTTATTGGTCTTTTTCACATGGCTGAGCTGGTTGGTCCCAGGCGAGTGTAGCATGGTTTTTCCTCCCGTAAAGTTGGGTGTTTCATCCAGCAAACAGCAAACCGACCAAAGAACACAATTTACAGATTAGCATTAGCATTAGCATTAGTAGAGGCATTTGATGCAAGAAAGCAAGCTTATGCAGCATCAGCCAAAAAAAAAAAAATAATAACATAAATAAATAAAAATAACCACTTCCACTTCACCCCTCTGTTCGTTCGAAATACCTGTCCAGCTGAGCCTTAAACTTATTTAGGCTATCAACTTCCACGACAAGGGATGGAAGTCTGTTCCACCTACCAACCACCCGCTGGCTAAAGGCAAATTTCCGCACATCTATCCTACATCTGTCTTTCCTCAATTTGAATTTATGCCCTCTCAGGTGATTTTTCTAAGCTAGAGGAAGAATCCCATCAGCATTGAGCATGCTCAAACCATTCAAGGCTTTGTACACCTCTATCAGATCACCCCGCTGGTGCCTAGTTTCCAGACACTGTAATTTGCAAAACTTAAGCCTTTCTTCGTAAGAGAACCCCTTTGTCCCATTCACCAATCTAGTTGCCCTTCTCTGTACTCGTTCCAGCAGCTCTACATCCTTCCTGAAATGAGGCCTCCAGGCCTGTATACAGTACTCTAGGCGTGGCCTGACCATTGCCTTATACAATGGAATAATCACCTCCTTATCCCTGCTAGAAAAATTCCTATATATCATTGACAATACACCATGAGCTACTCTTGCAGCTCGTCTGCACTGCTCAGAGAACTTCATATCTGCCTGCACCACCACCCCCAGGTCCCTTTCATTCTCTACCACTGTCAGTGTAGTACCACAGAGTTGATACGTTGCTCTGGGGTTGCTGTTTCCCATATGTAGTACTTTACATTTGTCAATGTTAAACTTCATTTGCCACCTCGAAGCCCATCTGCTGAACCTTTCCAAATCCTGTTGCAGCAGCATAGTGTCAGTAGTGTCCTTGACAACCCTGCCAACCTTCGTATCGTCTGCAAACTTGGACATTAAGCCTGATATACCATCATCAATATCATTTATAAATACAGAAAACAATAAAGGCCCCAATACTGAACCCTGAGGGACTCCACTAATAACATTAGTCCACGATGAGCAGTGTCCATTGATTACCACTCTCTGTCTTCTCCCCCTCAACCACCCCTTTATCCATAGCAGCAGTTTGCCTCCAATGCCACATTGCTCCAATTTGTTCAGCAGTCTTCCATGTGCAACAGTATCAAAAGCCTTTCTAAGATCCAAGTATATAATATCAAAGTTATTCCCTGCATCCAGTTCTTTTGTGACTGCATCACAGTATCCAATCAAATTGGTCAGGCAAGACTTCCCCTTAACAAAACCATGCTGTGTCCTAGCTATAACTGAAGTCTTGTCTAGATGATCCTGCAGTGCTTCTTTCACCAGTGCCTCCATTAATTTTCCGGGAACAGAAGTTAAACTCACAGGTGTATAATTACTTGTGTCAGCCTTTGATCCCCCTTTGTGAATTGGGGTCACATTTGCACATCTCCAGTCAATGGGTACCTCCCCTGAGTCCAAGGAAGCTCTCATAATTATGGCTAAGGGTTTGCTTACCTCCTTTGCTGCCTCCTTTAATATAACTGGATAGATTCCATCCACCCCAGGTGCCTTTCTTGTGTTTATCTTCAACAATTTCTCCTCCACTTTGCTCTCAGTTATTACAAGATTCTCCAGCTTACTGCTAGAGTTGAATACACCTCTGGCATTCCCCTCGCTGAATAACTCCTCATGTGTGAATGTCGATGCAAAATATTCATTTAGTTTGTTAGCTACCCGAGCAGGGTCATCAACAGTTGACCCATCGATCTCAAGTGGACCAATCTGATTCATCCCCTTCCTTCTAGAGTTTACATAAGTAAAGAACTCTTTGCTGTTTTTCTTCGCATCCCTTGCCAAGGATCTCTCGTAATCTGCCTTCGCCTGCCTAACCTCCTTTGTAACTTGGTTACAGATCAACTTGTATCTATCATAGGCGTCCGTGTCACGTGTTAATTTGTATGTATCCCATACATTTTTCTTCTCTGCCATATGCCTCATTAGTTCATCTGACAACCATTTAGGCCTAAACCTTGAACAATATTTCTTAGTTGGTATGTAAAGCCTAGTAGCTTCCAAGATAAGTTCTTTGAATTCTTCCCATTTTGGATTTGCTATTGGCAATATCATCAGTTGATCCCACTGTATAGAATTTAAATACTGTCTCAGTCCATTGTAGTCGCCTTTACGAAAGCAATACCCCTTCCCTTTACCCCTAATGGTAGTTACCTCTTTGAGTAACTCCCACTTCAGCACACTGTGATCACTGCCACCAAGTGGTTCATTTATCTGCAGATTCTTAATGCATGAAGAATCACTGCTGATAATCAAATCAAGAGTATTACTCCCTCTAGTTGCCTCCCGAACATGCTGATGTAGAAAACAATCATCCAATAAATCCACAAAAGCCTTGCTACTGTGTGAGTGACCAGCCCCCAAATTCCAGTCAATATCTGGGAAATTAAAATCCCCCATTATAAGACTCTCTGATTTACTGGCCCACTCTATTTCTCCGAACAGTTTCTTATTATACTCATCAGAGTCATTAGGCCTATAGCACACTCCTACTCTCAATTTTGATCTCCCAATGCTTATGTCACACCAAACTGACTCGACACTGCACTGTCCAGCGATGTCGGCTGGCTTCACTTCCTTGGATTTTATGTGTTTTTTAACTAATAGCATAACTCCTCCTCCCTTCCTATCCTGTCTATCCTTTCTGTAGACATTGTACTCCCCAAATTCCAGTTCTGCATTTCTTATATCTGTGTGACACCACGTCTCTGAAATCCCCACAATATCTGCCTTTGATGTTTTGAGCAATACCTCAAATTCATCAAATTTATTTACTAAACTCCTAGCATTGGTGTACACGCAAGTATACATGCACCTGTTCTTTTTCTTAGCTACCCTAACACAACCCATGTGTTTACTTGTACCCCAATGATTCCCAGCAGTCTCTGAAATATCCTGCATCTTATTTTCCAGGCTGCGGCTCATTCCAATAGAAGCAGTGCAAGAATCACTTTCACCTCTGCCAGTGGCTACTGTTAATCTATTAGTCCTTGTATCCCCCCAATCTAGCAGTTTTCCGACCCACCTAACATTGCCTCGATAGCATCAGCAAACATTCTTGCACCCTTTCTATTTAAGTGTATCCCATCCCTGTAGAAGCAGTCTCTCCTGTTAACAAGTACAGACCAGGCTGAAAAAAATTCTACCCCTTGAGCCCTGCACAATCTTTCCAGGGCCGAATTGATTGACAGGGCTCTCATCATATGATGCAAAATATATGGTGCAATAAGTTGCTGATATGCCTAAAACCTTACAAAGACACAGAAGTCATGATTTACTCCATAAAAGCAGCCTCCGAATGTAACCTAGGAGATAAAACCATGAGACCTCCCTCCCCTAAGACAAACATCAGTCCTGACATCTACCAATGTCCAAAAACCCATGTTTCCAGATATTTGTAGATGGTAGATGGGAATAGAAGGATTTACAGGGTATGGTAGGCTTAGTATGGATCTGCTGCAGAGAATTGTTTCGATGGAGGTCGCCTTTGAATTCTTGAAACATGGGCTACTCTGACTTCAAAGTTAATGAGTTAGATCTCTTGAGTCTTCTGCTTCCTGCAGGCTTTACCAGAGTTGTATGAATTGATCTGGAGGTTATTGTGCAATTTGAGTTATCGTGCCATGAAGATGGATAATAAAAACTTGAAAATCAACTTTGGACAACCTGTCCATGGACAGGTTATCATCCTTATTGTACATCTATGAAAAACAGTGCAGACCATGACATGTACAAGAAAATACACGAACGCAGCCTTTTTGTAATAAATCATTACAACCAATACCATCTCCATCCACCCAACTCTCAGTCGTATGAGTGTTCAAAAGAATCCTCTTCTGGTCAGATAACATCGGCTTGGTGAATCCTAAACCAGTGTTAACAATCACTTGCCAATTGCTTGTAACTGATAGGTTCCATTTTTGAGTTTATTATGCGCGGCATGGTTTCCATATGACGTCACAATGCTGTTATTCGCTTGGAGGTGCACGCAAACACGCCATCCCCACATTTGTCGATTTCAGCAAGCTCTTTATATTTGAATAACGTGTTTGCTCGATATTAAACTTTTATTGCTTGAAGAATGGTATAGGAATCGTTTGTTATATAATCATAGCCATTTTTAAGATGGCGGTTTAATTATTTTAGATGCAGACGTTTAGGAAGGAAATTAGTAAGTTGCTCGATTGAGTGATGGTTAGAAATTTGATGAGCGGTTGTTTTGATTTTATTTCTAAATGTTATTTGGAAAAGCCCACGAATATAGAAGTAGCAGATAATTAATATAAAAATAGCAGACGAATACAAAGGCAACAGATGATGAATATAGAAATAGCAGACGAATACAAAGGTAGCATATGATAAATATAAAACAGCAATAATAATACACAGAAAGGTAGAATATAATCATGCATAGGAAGGCAGGCAGACGATAATTAATAAATAGATATTCAGACGATAATTAATAAATAGAAATTCAGACGATAATTAATAAACAGAAATTCAGACGATAATCAATAAACAGAAAATCAGACGACGATTACTAGAAAGTGCACATAACTTTTTTTTTTCAATTGCTATTTGATTTTATTTCTAAATGTTATTTGGAAGAGCACACGAATATCGATGTATCAGATGATCAATATAAAAATAGCATACGAATACAAAGGCAACAGATGATAAAATATACAAATAGTAGACTAATACAAAGGCAACATACGATAAATATGGAAATAGCAGATGATAATGATACACAGAAAGGCAGACGATAACTAATAAACAGTAAAATCAGACGATGATTTTTACTGGAAAAGTGCACACAACTTTTGTTTTTTATTTTATTTCTAAATGCTGTTTGGAAAAGCATACGAATACGGAAGTAGCAGATAATTAATATAAAAATAGCAGACGAATACAAAGGCAACAGATGATGAATATAGAAATAGCAAACGAATACAAAGGTGCATATGATAAATATAGAAACAACAATAATAATACACAGAAAGGCAGAGTATAACCAAAAAGGCAGGCAGACGATAATTAATAAACAGAAAATCAGACGATGATTACTAGAAAGTGCACATAACGGTTTTTTTTTTCAATTGCTATTTGATTTTATTTCTAAATGTTATTTGGAAGAGCAGACGAGTATCGATGTATCAGATGATTAATATAAAAATAGCATACGAATACAAAGGCAACAGATGATAAAATATAGAAATAGCAGACGAATACAAAGGCAACATATGATAAATATGGAAATAGCAGATGATAATGATACACAGAAATGGAGACGATAATTAATAAACAGAAAAATCAGACGATGATTACTGGAAAGTGCACACAACTTTTTTTTTCAATTGCTATTTCATTTTATTTCTAAATGTTATTTGAAGAGCAGACGTTATTTGGAAAAGCAGACGAAAAGCATACAAAGGAAACAGATGATCTGATAAAATATATAAATAACAAACGAATACAAAGCAACATATGATAAATATAGAAATAGCAGATGATAGTAATACACAGAAAGGCAGACGATAATTAATACACAGAAAGGCAGACGATAATTAATAAACAGCAAAATCAGACGAAGTGCATACAACTTTCCTTAAATTGTTTTTTTTTTATTTTATTTCTAAATGCTGATTGGAAAAGCATACGAATACGGAAAAATAGCAGACGAATACAAAAGCAACAAATGATAAAATATAGAAATCGTAAACGTATACAAAGTCAACATATGATAAGTATACAAGTAACAGTGATAATTATACAGAGAAAGGCAGGTGGTAATTAATAAACAGAAAAATCAAACGATGATTACTGGAAAATTGCACAACTTTTTTGAAATTGGTTTGTGATTTTATTTCGAAATCTTATATGAAAAAGCAGACGAATATCGATGTACCAGATGGTTAATATAGAAATAGGAGACGAATAAAAAGGCAGCATGTTATAAATATACAAACAGCAGATGATAATCATACACAGAAAGGCTGACTATAATTATACCTAGAAAGGCAGACGATAATTATACCTAGAAAGGCAGACGATAATTAATAAACAGAAAAATCAGACGATGATTACTAGAAGGTGCACACAACTTTTTTTTAAATTGCTTTTTTGATTTTATTTCTAAATGTTGTTTTGAAAAGCAGACGAATATCAGTGTATTACATGATTAATATAAAAACAGCAGACGTATACAAAGGCAACATATGATAAAATGTAGAAATAGCAGATGATAATCATACACAGAAAGGCCGACTATAATTATACGTAGAAAGGCAGACGATAGTTAATAAACAGAAAATCAGACGATTATCACTGGAAAGGTGCACACAACTTTTCGATTTTATTTCACGATGTGTATTTCAAAATGTGTATTTGGAAAAGCAGACGAATATCGATGTATTAGTTGATTAATATAGAAGTAGCAGACGAATACAAAACGAAACAGGTGAGAGATATAGAAATAGAAGACGATAATCATACACAGAAAAGCAGACTATAATTATACATAGAAAGGAAGTCAAGCTCTATATTTGACCGTTCTTCTGTCAGGTTACATGTTGGCTGCTGTATTCTGGTTGGTAGAGAACTGCGAAGCCGAATTTCCCTTCCTAGTATATCCCAGACATTCTTAATTGATCATATTCAGATCTGGAGAATTAGGTGGCCAAGGTTGGACATCTCCGAAATATTCCTCGAACCATTGAGATACAATTTGTGCACGGTGGACAGCAGCGTTGTCGTTTGGAGAAGAATGCATTGTAATCCGAGTAAAAATGAAGCACTGCAGGGTGAAGTTGGTTCGATACAACAGAAAGATCTTTATTGGAGGTAACACTGCCTTCTAACAGTATGAGTGGACCCAGTCCGTTAATTATCTGTTGACACTAATTGCAAAAAGCTTCTAATTTTTTGGCAAGTGAGTGTATAATATCCTCAATATTCTTGTATATTGCGGCTTTGGCGATTATTTTCCTCTGGGAATCCAACAAAGACATTGAAGAGTGGATTTCTAAGCTTCTAAGCCTTTAACAGGCACCTTAATCTTACATACCTTCTTGGGGTTTTTTTTCGATCGAACAACAGACAGACTCTCTCGTAAATAACGAAGTTAGAATTCGGTTGATATAAGTGGGCGAAAGAAAATGAAGCGACAATTAACCGCATAAAACTAATTATCCGAAGACAACAATAGCTTGTTAAACAAACATCAGTCAAACAGAGCATTGTCTAACCAACAATGTGTTGGAACGCGGCCACAGTAGGATACCTCATTGAGGAAAGTTGTGTATTTGTTCAGCCAAACTGTCTTTTGTTATCTGGTCCAGAGATTTCAGTTTGCACTCTGCATGCGGCCCACTAAGAAAATAATTCGCGAAGCGTTGTTTTTTTTTTTTTTTTTTTTTTCTTCTGCTGGTTATCTCTGGTTTCAATGAAGTTTGGATGTTGATTACCTGCGTTCTCATCATTCAAGCCATGATTGAATTTCATGAACAGCGCAGGTATAATTAATTACCTTAGAACAATTCACGTTGTTGAAAGAATCCTCTTTGGTTATGAATACTTCGTTAGTGGAGTCAAATATTTTCGACAAGGTAACACTCATTTCATTTTTCTTTCTTTTTTTTTTTATTGCAGGTAAGAAAATTCGTCTTTATTACATTAATTTTAGCCTTAACCGGACTTACTGACTTTATAATAATCGCTTTTATAAGGAAATAGCAAATTTATCACCTTAATCGACACAGCAGACGAAATTATAGAAACAGCAGACGACCATCAAACAATTAAAAATCAGAACGGTAAATAAATAAGTGATGAAACTGATATGGAAATAGTAGAACGTGCAGAGAATAGCAACCGATAAGTACACAGCAGCAGACGATATAAAGAGCTAGCGATTAAAGGTCAGCCGACAAATATATTATAGCAGACAAAAAAATAGGAATTATTCAAGTGAATCATCTTCTCCCATGGTTTAATGGTAATCAGGGATTGGCTTTTAAATCACTTGGTTAATGAACTCTTCACACCATCGTTTGCTATTGTTGAGGTGGTCAGCGTAAGGATAAATTAGTACGCGCGTTTGAGTGCACAGTATTTCAAGTCACGTATTTGCTAAATACGGCGATGCTCGTGTATTATCTTTATAGTGTGAACTACTCAAACTATATGTGGTTGTCGTAGAGTATAAACAAAGTTTTATTTTTATTTTATGTTATAATTCTTGTTTTTTAAAGCAAATAGAAATAAATTAATATATAGATGGTTGTAAGAAAAAACATTAGTCTGAAATTGAATTATATATATTTCCATTAATTACTTGTGAGACTACTAGAGATAGTGCTATATAAACTTAGAAACAGCAGACGACTAGAAACAAACACTATAAACAGTAGCAGACGACTAGAAACAAACACTATAAACAGTAGCAGACGACTAGAAAGGAACATTGTAAACAGAAAAACAGCAGACAACTAGTAGTAACATATAAACTTAGAAATAGCAGATAACTAGATACAATACAAAAACTTAAAAATATCAGACGACTAGTAATAATAATACAATATAAATTTAAAAACAGCAGATAACTAGAAATAACACAAACTTAAAAATAGCTAAGAACCAGAAGTATGACATTATAAACGTACACTAAGAACCAATAGTATCACATTATGAACCTAGAAATACCAGAAGACTGAAGTAACACGTTATAAATTTAGAAATAGCAGACGACTAGAAATCACACTTTATAGACTTAGAAATAGCAAACGACTAGAAACAAATATTATAAACATAAAAATAGCAGACAACTAGAAAAAACACAAACTTAGAAATAGCAAACGACTAGAAACAAATATTATAAACATAAAAATAGCAGACAACTAGAAAAAACACAAACTTAGAAATAGTAAAGAAACCAAATAATATCACTTTTACAAACTTAGAAATAGCAGACGATTAGATATAACGCTTTTTAAACTTAGAAACAGCAGATGACTAGCAATAATGTTTATAACCTTAGAAATAGCAGACGACTTAAAATGACGCTTTTTAAACTTAGAAATAGCAAACGACTCGGGAACATTATAAACATAAAAATAGCAGACAACAACAAAAAAAAAAAAAACACAAACTTATAAATAGCAAAGACCAGAAGTATCATATTATAAACTTAGAAATAGCAAGGAACCAGGAGTGTTACATTATATACTTAGAAATAACAGATTGGAAATAACGCTTTACAAATTTAGAAATAGCAGATGCTAGAAATAAACATTATAAACATAAAAATAGCAGATTAGAAAAAAAAACCTTAAACTTATAAATAGCAGACAACTATAAATAATACATAAACTTTTAAATAGCAAAGAACCAGAAGAATCACATTATAAACTTAGAAATAGCAGACTACTGGAAATAACGCCTTAGAAACAGCAGAAGACTAGCAATACGTTTATAACCTGAAAAATAGCAGACCACTTAAAATAACACTTTATAAACTTAGAAATAGCAAACGACTAGAAACAAACATTATAAAAATAGAGCTTTATAAACTTAGAAATAGCAAACGACTAGAAACAAACATTATAAAAATAGCAGACAATTAAACAAAACCACATATTTAAAAATAGCAAACAACTAAAAAAACACGTACTTAAAAATAGCAGAAGACTAGAAATAACACATTATAAACGTAGAAAAACTTATATAGCAGACTAGAAAAAAAAAAAACACATAAACTTATAAATAGCAGACAACTAGAAATAACACATAAACTTAGAAATAGCAAAGAACCAAAAGAATCACATTATAACCTTAGAAATAGCAGACGACTTTATAAACACTTTTAAAAATAACACTTTATAAACTTAGAAATAGCAAACGACTAAAAACAAACAATATAAATATAGCAGACAACTAAAAAAAACAAACTTAGAAATAGCAAAGACCAGATGTATCACATTATAAACGTAGAAATAGCACACGACTAGAAATAAATAACGCTTTATAAATTTAGAAATAGCAGATGCTAGAAACAAACATTATAAACATAAAAATAGCAGACTAGAAAAAACACCACACGAACTTATAAATAGCAGACAACTAGAAATAGCACATAAACTTAGAAATAGCAAAGAACCAGAAGAATTAAATTATAAACTTAGAAACAGCAGATGACTAGCAATACGTTTATAACCTTAGAAATAGCAGACGACTTAAAATAACGCTTTTTAAACTTAGAAATAGCAAACGACTCGGGAACATTATAAACATAAAAATAGCAGACAACTAGAAAAAACACAAACTTAGAAATAGCAAAGAATCAGAAGTGTTACATATACTTAGAAATAGCAGAAGATTGGAAATAACGCTTTATAAATTTAGAAATAGAAGATGCTAGAAACAAACATTATAAACATAAAAATAGCAGTCTAAAAGAAAAAAAAAACATAAACTTATAAATAGCAGACAACTATAAATAATACATAAATTTATAAATAGCAAAGAAACAGAAGAATTACATTTTAAACTTAGAAATAGCAGACTACTGGAAATAACGCATTAGAAACAGCAGATGACTAACAATACGTTTATAACCTTAGAAATAGCAGACGACTTAAAATAACACTTTATAAACTTAGAAATAGCAAACCACTAGAAACAAACATTATGGAAATAGCAGACAACTAGAAATAACACATAAACCTAGAAATAGCAAAGAACCAGAAGAATCACATTATAATCTTAGAAATAGCAGACGACTTTATAAACACTTTTAAAAATAACGCTTTATAAACTTAGAAATAGCAAACGACTAGAAACAAACAATATAAATATAGCAGACAACTAAAGAAAATAAACTTAGAAATAGCAAAGACCAGATGTATCACATTATAAACGTAGAAATAGCACACGACTAGAAATAAATAACGCTTTATAAATTTAGAAATAGCAGATGCTAAAAACAAACATTATAAACATAAAAATAGCAGACTAGAAAAAACACCACACGAACTTATAAATAGCAGACAACTAGAAATAACACGTAAACTTAGAAAAAGCAAAGAACCAGAAGAATTAAATTATAAACTTAGAAACAGCAGATGACTAGCAATACGTTTATAACCTTAGAAATAGCAGACGACATAAAATAACGCTTTTTAAACTTAGAAATAGCAAATGACTCGGGAACATTATAAACATAAAAATAGCAGACAACAAAAAAAAAAAAAAAAAACACAAACTTATAAATAGCAAAGACCAGAAGTATCATATTATAAACTTAGAAATAGCAAGGAACCAGAAGTGTTACATTATATACTTAGAAATAGCAGATTGGAAATAACGCTTTACAAATTTAGAAATAGCAGATGCTAGAAATAAACATTATAAACATAAAAATAGCAGATTAGAAAAAAAAACCTTAAACTTATAAATAGCAGACGACTATAAATAATACATAAACTTTTAAATAGCAAAGAACCAGAAGAATCACATTATAAACTTAGAAATAGCAGACTACTGGAAATAACGCCTTAGAAACAGCAGATGACTAACAATACGTTTATAACCTTAGAAATAGCAGACGACTTAAAATAACACTTTATAAACTTAGCAATAGCAAACCACTAGAAACAAACATTATGGAAATAGCAGACAACTAGAAAAAACACATAAACTTAGAAAAAGGAGACAACTAGAAATAATACAATATAAACTCAAAAACAGCAGATGATTAGAAATAACTCATAAACTTAGAAATAGCAAAGAACCAGAAATATCACATTATAAACTTAGAAAAAACAGACGACTTGAAATAATATATTATAAACTAAAAAAAAAGCAGATGACTAGAAATAGAACATAAACTAAGAAATAACAAACGATCAAAAGTAACACATTATAAACTTAGAAATAGCAGACGACTAGAAATAACTCATTAAAAACTTAAAAATAACATAAACCAGCAGACGAAGTCAGAAGTGATTGAAACACGCTGTTGTATATTCCATAACGCGTTGCCAAGTGGTTACATTTTACAGTTCAGTGTCGATTCTTTTAAACTAGGTGTGACTCCAGTGATTGATCACCATATCGATAAATTCAATTAGATACATTTACAAGAAATTAATAATCGACCTCCTGATAAATTATGATTAATCATCGGGAAAATTTTAATTAATGGTTGCAATCAGACATAATGCATTGAACAAAAGATTAGAAATTGGTGAACTGGGTGTTCCCAAAGACTAAAAACACCCTGAGGGAAGCCTAACCAAAGTTTGCTTCCATAATCTCTTATGATACAAAGGAACATGGGAACTATGCCGGTCTGACGACTCACACAACAGGTTCGTGGTTTATTTAGGGCCTTCAGCGAGGCTTTATTTTCTCATGATTTAACTTCACCCCCGGGTTGGATACCTAAGTACCAATTATGATGTGCGCGACAGTCATGAAGCCTTGTGTCCACTCTGGTCTTTTTGTTTCAAGCCCCACCCCTTTGTCTTTAGGTTACCAAAGAATTTCTCTACCCCTCTCTGTTGCCTCCCCTATCTCCCTCTCTCTTTCTTCGTCTGTAATGACGATGCCTTTAAAAACATTAATTAATATTTCACCGATGTCCTTGAGGCCAAAAAAGTTAATAGAACTTTACTGGGAAACTGGTTATAACGAGATAATCCATTACACCGACAAATGAATCAAAGACCCAATAGTCTCTCCTTTGAAGAAAATGGATTATCTGTGGATGGATTCAACAAAGTTACCAATATATTGGTAAATGTTGTTTGATTGGTAACCTTGCTCATCACTGGTGTTCGACTTGGGGTGAACGAGTTGAACGTTTTCATCAAGATGTTACTACCATGGAGAAAAGTCACCAAGGAAGATGGAATCCCAGTATGTTGCAGACTATTGCTGGACATTAATCAGAGAAGATTTTTCCCGAAAGCCTAAAATCTGTTGTCCATCGTTGGAGAATATTGTTAAGTAAAAATTTAAAAATGAAAGCCAGAATTAGCACAATGAGCCATTATTCACCTAAGGAAGAACAGGGACATAAATCCTGAGAAGATAAGGCGCAACTGCTGGCAAAATAACTGGAAGAAAGTAAATTTTGTTTTTTAAATTAGAATTATAAAATAAAATCCATGAATCCATGCCCAAGTTGAATTCCTAAGACGATGAAGGAATGACCATTATCAACTTTGGCGAGACAAAGTTTTATGTGGTCAGTCCTGAAATTTTGAGGCCCTTTACACATTTTGTTCCTTTTTAAGCCCAATTAAACAGAACATGGACAGGACTTTGAGAGCAATATTGGCAAAATGCTAACAAGGCGAAAATTATTAAAACTATTTTTTTTTTCAAAGGATTTTTGGCGTTCTTTCATCTAAAGGAAACGATTGCAGATAGTCGTGGTTATGAAGGTGGGAAGAGGTCACCAGCACGTGTATAGGGTGGAAAAAAGGAACGCTCTGTCTCATTCACACATTCACTCACACCACACACTTGCATATTTACGTCACAAAATTATAAATCGTTTCTTAAAGCTGGTTTCAGCCCTTTGTGGTATTTTGGGAGGTAGCAGGGTCTAAATACCTGAAGTCTCTTGAAGCCCTGTTGACGCCCGCAGTCCGTTACAGGTGACAGCGTCGACACTACGCGCAGGTGTCGGGGTTTTCATAAACTTCATTTACTGTCTTTTGGATTCTGTGATTTTATAAATCTTCTGCACCACATGCCAAACTTTATTTCTATTCTCACCAATACTTAAAAGAAAAATTGTCCATTCAAACACATCATACTTGGATTTGTATGCAAATTAGGTCTAATAATTTGCATAAATCTATTGGAAAAGCTTATTTTAAGCGCAGATGATAAATACGCGGAGTTCATATTCAAAAAGTACAGTCCTGCACAAAGAAAACCACGCCTTAGGCCTAAACCAGTGTAGCTATCATTAAAAATCCAGAGGTCGTCAGATGCTGCACTTCTTGGTCTGGAACACCCGCCCCTAGTCCGCAGGGGCTGTAACCCAGCGACCTGGAAGAAAGGGTGTCATTAATTAACCTCTGCGAATGTCGTTAGCCGCTTTGGCATCCGCGCCCTCTTGCGAGTAATAATGAGTGGTTAAGGGTCCAGCTGTAAGGGGCGAGAGAGAGAGAGAAAGATGAGTTTTAGGAGACTACCCTAGCGAACATTAAGAGTTTCTAATGGGCGTGTGTGTAGCGATCTCTATCGGCCACTTTTGGTACTTCTGCGAATAGGAAAGTTGATGAAGGAAATGGTAGATGGAAGTAATGGTGAGCAATAAAAACTGGTCAAACGATCCCCTAGGGTTGGTTTTGATTGCCAATAAATGAACGGTTGATTAAGTTTGGCTAACCAGCTATTTTTCGTCAATTATTTTGTTAACTGTTGATGGACAGTTTGAGTTTTTCTAGCAAGTGGAGTGCCATTATTGAGATCATGTTCCTCAACTGCTGGAAGGTATTTTAGAGGACAAAAAAAGGAGAAGACTAAGAGATATCTTAAGTATCTCTGTTGCTTTAAGAACAGCCAACATTTTGTTGTTGTTGGTGATGGGGTAGGATTTTAGGAGCATCGGAGTCTTTCTGAGGTCGATTTTCTGTTTGCTGGATGAAAAACTCGAGTTTCCTGGAGAAAAAAACATGGTACCCTCGCCTGAGACTAACTAACTTAGCCACTTTGTGAAAAAGGCCTATAAAAATTACTCATGACATCAACGGGACTCGAACTCAGGTCTTTGGGTTCTCGAACTCACGAGGGCCCAATATCATCTGAACATTGCAAGTTTCTTAACCATATTAAGATATACTAAGCTTTTTAAAGATTTTTTCACTTTTTCACACGATCTTAAAGAATACAGATAATCCTTAATGAAATATTAATTAATAATCCTTCACAATCTTAAAGGATAATCTTTAATGAATCCATAATTAATCTTTACAACAATTTTCCCCTAGAGTGTAATCATTTCAATATTCTTTTATCCTTAAACAGGATAAACTAGCAAATATAAATTAACCTTAATTATAGAGAAGACGTTGAGGTAACCCGATGAAGGTTTTTTTGAAATGGGTTGAAACGTTTCATTAATGGATTAGAAGGGGTGCCAATGAGAGTAGAATGATGCGATGGTTTTGCATATGACATTGGACGGCTGTACAGCTGTTGACCTCAGTTGTTCGGTATGGCAACGGGACCCTAGGCCAGATGCGAAATCGCATAGAGACATAAAGGACCCTTAGATGGCCTTATCCACTGTCTGCCTGGAGAAATGCCAAATACGTCGTAAAATGAAGGGTAGATTAACATGGCCAGGACTTTGAAATGCAGCGTTGTCTTGTATGGGTCGTTATGGTGTCTAATTATGGGATTGGTGATACCTGGGACTCCTTTATACTTAGTAATTGTCTTCAGTTCGCTGAGCCGCCAAACAAGTTGCCTTCGCTATCCCCTCTAGGTCACTTCGTTATTTAAACTCCCCCCTTCTTTCATCCCGTTTCTTAGCCGCGAGTGCTAAAAGGGGGGGACCTGTTTTAGAAACTGGGGACAACGTGTCTTTTTTATTTTCACAACGGGGGTTAGAAACTGGACTTGTGATAAAATACCGGTGCCACTGCGTTGCTCTTGGTTGCGAAAGTGATAGGGGACTTATATAAAGGCAGAGAGAGAGAGAGAGAAGTGAAGAAAGTGTGCACCAGTAATGGAAGGAAGAATTAAATGTATAATAAGACTTAATGCGTAAGAAGAACATTAAGGAAGATGATCAAAATATGGAATGAATAGTTATTAGAATAATTAAGGGAAGGCAAGGACAGAGACAAAGGGAGTGAGAAAGAGAGAAGATAATAATTATAAATGTATATCAATAAGATTTGCAATGATGGGCAGATGTTCTGCGGTATTATTAGGGATAAAATTTCCTTCTTCTCTCTCTCTGTTATGTCCTTCCTTTTTCTTATATCTCTGTCTCTTATATAGACTGATCATTAATTCGCGGAATGGCAGCGCTAATGTACAACCACTCAGGTTTCAGCGAACTACCGGTAGATGGCAGGAAAGCATGTGACAGATAATCCGCTAACATAGTTCCAAGGTCTGATATACTGTCTGGTAGTTACAAAAGTGGTCTTAATGAACCATTCTGTGAGTTGCACAGTGGAAGATTTGAAGATTGAGCAGAGTTCTGTTATTCACCACTTGGAATGAGTAGGAGACTATATCGAAGGAAGTCAATTTTGCTATGGATATCTGCTGTGGAAATTGCTGGTCAACCTTAGAGAGATTGGTTTCATGGTAGCCATAAATATATGACTTTTACTTACTGTAACTGGTGTATGGAGAGAGCCACTGTCCATCATGTCGACTATGGATAGAGATCCGCTATCCATCGTCTGAGACCCATTAAATCAGCCGCGTTGTGAAAAAGGCCCATAAAAATTCCTCATCATTGACAAGATTCGGACTCAGGTCTTTTTAATCCGGTTGGGAGGAGAACGGTGATTATACCAACTGTGTTACCCACGAGGGCTGGATCACTTGCATCCTGTCACTTGTATAAAATGGAATAGCTGCATTTTAGACGTGGGTGAAATGGTTCAGTTACATTTTAGGAAGTGGGTGAATTTAATATGAGTATTTTGGTAGGAGTAGTGGCAAATTTTGCGAGAAAACCAGCTTATACAGCATGAGCCAAAACAACCCTTCCCATTTCCTCTATCCATTCTCTCCAAAAGATTTAGTTCTTCCTTGAATTAATCCACAACAACAGATGGAAGTTTGTTCCAGCAATCAACCACCCTCTAGCTAATGCAAACTTCCGCACGTCTATTCTGCAACCGTCCTTCCTCAATTTGAATTTATGTGTGTAAGAACAAGAGGAAGAATGTCATCAGCAGATTACCACACACGTTCACAGTCTCAAGACGCCTCAATTTGCAGAATTGAAGCCTTTCTTGGTACGATTAAGATCACCTTTTTGTTCAACTCATTAATCTCGTTGCCCTTCTTTGTACCCGTTCCAGCAGTTGTATATCCTCTTTCGCAGGTAGCACAGTTGGTAAAATCACTGTCCTCCCAAAACCAGGTGGAAAAGACCCGAGTTTCAGTCCCGTCGATGAAGTGAGGAGTTTTTATGGGTCTTTTTCACGACATGGCCGAGTTAATCGGTCTCAGGCCAGGGTATCATGGTTTTTTTTCTCCAGAAAACAGAAAATCGACCCCAGAACAAACACAAGAAATTTACAGACAAGAAATAAAAGGCCTTAGTCGCCAATGCTCCTAAAACCCAACAACCACCAACCAACCATAACCTTCAGCCAAATTCAGTGGACCAACACTTCCTGCCCATGCCATTCATGAATCTGTTTTCTGATTGGATATCTAAAGAATATGACTGTCTAGGAATTAATAGTCCCCTTCCAAACACGCACACACACACACACACACATACAAACTCTGTCTGTATCATTCCCGTCTAAATGACCAATATGTTTGTCACCATAGAAATTTAAATAAATGACCAAGATGTCCTTGTGATCTGTGCGCGTGCAATAGGCAGACAGATCTACCCAATAATTAGCTGCCCGGAAGGGAGCGAACGAAGGTTAAGGGGGGATGCAAATAGGGAGAAGGATGAAAAAGGGGGAGGAGAAGTAGAGTCGCGCTGGCCTTGAAGTTACGATCTAATAAGGGAGGAACGATAACAAATAGCAACTCCCAGAGTTGGTGAGGGGGGTTCTAAAAAGAGGGTACAAAGAGGTTTAGGGAGAATTAAATCAGTCCTATTTTGCATGGCCTCTCGGCGTCCAAATGTGCATCGGGGATACTTTTTGCAGAACGCGATTAAGGAGGGTAGCGAATGTGAAAAATGTCCCTTCGGTCTTTGGTCATCTAGTCTAACGGTCGTAGATGTGGGCAAATGACTCCATGTCGGCGTCTCGGATTTTAAAATATCTCCCGCTCCGCACACTCTGGTAGCCGAACACAAGGGCCGGGTGATCGTGATAAGATGCTATTCACAAGATCCATTTTAAGCGTGCTATCTTGTCTGCTTCCCTTTTACGAAACCTGGTGGGCGAAATAAAAGGTTTCCACAAATCTGAAAAATGTCAAACTCTCGAATGAGGGATTGCGATGACGTATGATGGGACGCGGTAAAAATTGTGTTGTCTTTTCAGTAAAGTCATTGTACCTTGACAATGGACCATGGATTGTGGATCTTCAATAACTGTCAACCCACGGAAGGGAGTTAGGGTGAGCGAAGATAGACGGCATCGAGAGGGAGACCTAGGGAGTGCAACGCTGCTTTTTTTTTGTGTGGGTGGTAGGGAGGGGAAGTGGACTTTTATGACGCCATTGTGTAGTAGCGAGTAGAAAATATTTCGCAGTAATATTGTAACAAAATGCCTTACATGAATCACTTGTGTCCACGATTTGGGCAATAACTCCACATCCCCTCACTTACTTCGAAATATAATGACTTTCTTTAGTCTGGGTCGAAATCGCTGCCAAAACAGTCTAATGTATAACGAAACCCGGTAAGTTAGGCTTAACGCGTGATGACGCTTTCATTTTTAATTAATAGACAGATAGTAATAATATAATTTTCAAGAACCCCATTAATTGTATTTCAATTACATTTATTTTAAACATAAATCTTGGAGAGATAGATGGATTAATAAATATTCCAGAAGTAAAATTGCTGACCACTTTATGTACGCTTAATTGCATCTCAGAAACGAAACAGGATAGATAGAAGATAATTTATCCTTATAGGATAACACTCAACACGAGGGATAATATGTAGGATAATATACAGTAAAAATTGGTGTAAAAAGATATCAAAGGATAACAAGGAATAATATAAAATAAAAAGATAACAGAAAGGATATACAAAGGATTAAGTAGGATAATAGAGAAGTAGGCGTGATAATACGAAAGACAAAGCTGGATATATAAAGGATAAGATAAGCTAATACAAAGATAAAGCAGGATAATAGAAAGGATAAGATGTGCCAATAAAATGATAAAGCTGGTACAAAGGATAAAGTGATAATATAAAGGATAATGTAGGATAAAATTAACGATAAATTAGGTTAATATCAAGGATAAATCAGAAAGAATAAGATATGCTAATACAAAGGATAAAGCAGAATAATATAAAATATTAAGCAGATAATAGAAACGAAAATTAAGATATAGAAAGCATAGAGTAGGATAACATAAAGAATATGTTACTATAATATAAAGGATAAGTTACATAGGATAATATACAGTACAAATTGGTGTAATAAGATATCAAATGATAATACAAGGAATAAAGGAAAACGTAATATAAGATATGAGGTGTCATAATACAAACGAGGCTAATAATGAGGATAGGTGTGATAATACAAAGGATAAAGCAGGGTAACAGAAAGGGCAATACATATCTATACAAAGGATAATATGAAGGACAATATAAAGGTCAAGATATGCTGATACAAAGGATAATATGAAGGACAATAGAAAGGTCAAGATATGCTGATACAAAGGATAATATAAAGGACAATATATGCTAATGCAAAGGATAATATACAGGAAGAGATATCCTGATACAAAGGATAATCAGGATAGTAGAAAGGATAAGATATGCAAATACAAAGATAAAGCAGGATAATAAAAAATATTAAAAAGATAATAGAAAGGATAACCTAGGATAGAATAAAAGATAAATTAGGATAATACAAAGGATAAATTTAAAAGAATAAGATATGTTAATACAAAGGATAAAGCAGAATGATATAAAATATTAAGCAGATAACAGAAAGGAAAATTAAGGTAATAGAAAGGATAGAGTAGGATAATATAAAGAATATATTAATATAATATAAATGATAAATTAGAACGGATAAGATATCCTAATAGACGGATAAATAACACTCAACGCTGGGAATGTTACGTAGGTAATATACAGAACAAATTGGTGTAAAAAGATATAAAGGATGAGGTATAATAATACAAAAGATAAAGTAGGCTAATAATGAGGATAGGCGTGATAATACAAAGGATAAAGCAGGATAATAAAAGGACAACATATGCTAATACAAAGGTAATGTAAAGAACAATATATGGTAATACAAAGGATAATGTAAAGGACAATATATGCTATATTGGATAATATACAGGAAGAGATACGCTATACAAAGGATAATATAAAGGAAGAGATATGCTAATACAAAGGATAATATAAAGGATAAGATACGCTAATACAAAGGATAATATAAAGGATAAGATACGCTAATACAAAGGATAAAGCAGGATAATATATTAAATAGATAATAGAAAGGATAAAATAGGATAATACCAAAAGATAACTATAAAGGACAAACGACATTAATGCAAAGGATGGGTGTGGAGAAATTTAGGATAATTTTAAGCATGTGGAGATTTTAAAAGATAAAACTGGGATTGGAATTTTTTAAAGGGATGAGTCCCTTCATTTTAAGAGGTGGAGTGGATGAACATGCACCATTGCAGAGAGCTCAAAGAAATAAAAAATAAAATCAATAAATGTTGTTAAACATTCAATGATTTTGACTCAAGAAGTTTAATTACCCATGATGTCTTTGCAATCATAACCCATAAACTTCTTTCATTTTGCCCATTAAAATCTTAACATCCATAAAGAATTCAGGAAGCGTTTGCTGTCCTCGGTGACGTCATCAAAGATCTGTTGTCATGGAAACAAGAAAGGTTATAAAGCGTTGTAAAAATTCTCCGCGGTATTTTTGCGAACACGTAGTTTTATTTCGAGGATAAAAACTGTTTCCGTTTCCGGAGAATCGAATGGACTACTGTGGGGGGATAGGATATAGAGGGAATTACAGTTACCACCTCCTCTTCTTTTTTTTCCCTCAATACTGCTGGGGATGCAAGGTTGAATGAAGCAGACCAGCCTGAAGGTTTGCTTCAGTGAGTTTTTTCTCTCAACCCTCTCCATGTTTTTTTTTTTTAGTGGGGGGGGTTGTAAAGCCCTGATTTTTCGATGAGGACCAGACAGCGGGGTTAGCCTCCACTGCGACCACAGTCATTCATGCTTCGCTCACCGCTATGTTCCATTTTTCGTCCCCATCAAGAAGAAAGAAAAAGCCAATATATTGGTCTTAAAGGCTTTCCCCTAGATATGCAGAATGCATGTGAGAGAAAAGGTCCATTTATCACTATCTGTCTCTCTCCTGGCTTTCATTGGTGCACACTCACTGCCACGTGGGCAATAGTCGATGATGATTAAGGGAACAGAACACCAACCCCTTCCCTTACCCTCCCTTCTCTTTTTTTTTAAACTCCCACTCCCCCGTCATCTGTGCAGGGACGGAGAGGGTGAAAAAAAAATGAGAGAAAGGATTGGCCCCCTTTTCCCCAGTGTGCTGTCTGAGCTGGTGAGATTGAACGTGTTGGACCGTTTGCTTCAATCATTAGTCATTTGTGATTAAGCAAAAAAAAAGAAAAAAAAAAGTGTGTGTGGGCCGGAGAGGTAAGGACAGAGAGGATGAGGGGAAATAAGTGAAAGATTTATAGCGAGCTAAGACTGCAACTATAGCACTGATTGCTCAGAATGGAAGAACACGCTAACATTTGTATATGTTGGAGAGAAAGAGAGAGAGAGAGAAGGAAGGAAGGAAGGATCAGGTTCAGAAACCCATAGGCTAACTCAGAAAGGTTTTTTCCCCGCAAGCATTTATAATGTATGATTAAATAAAAAAAAAAACTTGGAGAATTTTTTTGCATTGTTTTTATTAGGGTAGAACATGAGAAGCCTTTTAATTTACACTCGGAGCTGCACTGCAATATCTTCGCTCTTTCCTGTGGGGATGGAACGAAACTCTAGGGGCCCCTAAAATCGGGTGTTTTATTGAAACTAAAGGATGCACGTGGAGAGACAGCCATGTCTACTTAAAGACGCGATAAACAGAGGGAAGGAAATGATAGAGAGTTTCGTTTTGGAGAGAGAGAGAGAGAGAGAGAGAGAGAGAGAGAGAGAGATGAATACACGTGAAAGAGGAAGAATGAAAGAGAAAGTGATAGAAGAGATAGAAGAGAAAGAGAGGGAGGACAGAGGACAGAGAGAGAGAGAGAGAGAGAAAGAGAGAGAGAGAGAGAGGGGAGATAGACGAATAGATGAGAAAGAGGAGGAGAGGGGAAGAATGGAAGAGAAAGTGATAGGAGAGATAGAAGAGATGTGAAAGAGGAGCGAGAGAGAGGGAAAAAACGGAAGAGAAAGAACAGAGAGGAGAAGAATGGAAAATTAGAAGAAGAAGAAGAGAGAGGAAAGAGACGGGAGAGATAGTTGAATAGATGGGAAATAGGAGGAGAGGGGAAGAATGGAAGAGAAAGTGATAGGAGAGATAGAAGAGAAAGAGAGAGAGGAAAGAGAAAGCATAGAAGAGAAAGAGAGAGGGGAGATAGACGAATAGATGTGAAAGAGGAGCGAGAGAGAGGGAAAAAACGGAAGAGAAAGAAGAGAGAAGGAAAAAACGGAAGAGAAAGAACAGAGAGGAGAAGATTGGAAGATTAGAAGAAGAAGAGAGAGGAAAGAGACGGGAGAGATAGTTGAATAGATGGGAAAGAGGATAGAGAGAGGAAGAATAGAACAAAAAGAGAGAGGAAGAATAGAACAAAAAAAAAGAGAGAGGAAGAATAGAACAGAAAGAGAGAGGAGACACAGGTGAACAGATAAGAAAGATGAGAGACATGAAGAATAGGAGATAAAAAGAGAGAAGAGAGAAGAGATAAATGAATAGATGAGAAAGCACAGACAGGAAGAATATTAGAGAAAGAGGAAAGAGAGGAGAAATAGTGAATAGATGAGAAAGAGGAGAGAGAGAAGAATAAAAGAGAAAGAGAGAAGAGAGAGAGGAAAGAGAGAGGAAAGAGAGAGAGGAAAGAGAGAGGAAAGAGAGAGAGGAAAGAGAGAGGAGAGATAGATGAGTAGATGGAAAAGAGGAGAGAAGAAGAATGGAAGAAAGAGGAGAGAAGAAGAATGGAAGAGAAAGCGAGAGGAAAGATAGAAGAGAAAGAGAGGAAAGACAGAGGAGAGATGGTGAATACATGGGAAAGAGAAGTGGAAATAAACAAGAGGAAGAGAGAGAACAGTTAGTGAATAGATGAGAAAGAGGAAAAATGGAAGAGAAAGAGGTGGGGAAAGAATGAGGAGTGAAAGAAGAGAAACTACTACAGGATGAAGGCCTCCTGAACGATATTCCAGCAACTACGGTCTCGTGCTTTCTGTTGTCAATGTACATCAGCAAATTTCCCAATTTCATCCATAAATCCAGCTCATCTTTGATTTACTCTTGGGCGTTTGGAGTCAAGCGGTGTCCATTCCAAAGTTCGTTTCATCCATCTATCGTCAGTTCTTCATATGACCTTCCCATTTCCATTTCAAGCGCTTTGTTCTTACAATGATGTCCATGACCTTGGTTTGTTAACAAATCCACGCCCATCTTTTCTCGGTCTCTGGTTATTTCAAAATTTGGCACTCCGTCCTTCTCTGTGTGACCCTCAGTCCATAAAGCTTCGACATTCAATGTTCACGTTTCACTACCATGCTAGGACAGAGAGGGTTCATTGATCAAAACTTTTCTTTAGAGGCAGAGTGGCAAGGTTCTCTCGAAGACTTTAAGTTTTCCAACTCAATTTTATGCGCGTCAGTTTCCAATTGTTGAAATTTCTTAATTAGGAATCAAACTTTATTAAAATGAAATTACAATGATTGCGTCTCACCAGTGCACCCCAATGCCTTTTACACGGCCCTGTGTCTTTTCTGTCTTGCCAATAATTTGTCCTGTTTAGCATGCATAATGTGACAATACTATTACATGTACAGTTAATAGTTGCTTAACAACGATCAGAAGCTAAGAGATCATTGACATCCTGTTTTAAAAAAAACCCATAATTCCTCACGTCATTAACGGGATTCAAATTCTGGCATTTTCTTCAGGGTGAGGGACGGTGATTATAACCACTGTGCTATCCATGGAAATCAATTCTAATTCCTGCCAACTCTGTTAATATTTAGCTATAATACTGTGCATGTGAAGAGGCTCAAGCCACTGACTGCGCCTTGGCTTTTCATACCCAATACAACATATCTTTATATTGATCATGAATCTCTTAGAGGACATAATTTTCGTGGATAATGAGGGATAATAAAATTAAGGAGAAAGTACAACGCTTGTTATATATGCTGTCCATTATCTTTGTCTAACTTCTACGTAGTTGTCTAACTTCTCTGTGGAAGAGTTTATGTATGTATCTTGAAACGGTTGATTTTATCAAATATATTTTTTTACGTATCATGTAATTTATTTCCATCAATGCGTAATAACAAAGAATAATATGATATTATGTTTTTTTTTTTTTTTTTCACTGCGGAAGAATTTATTTATATATCTCGAAACGTTTGATTTTATCAAATAAATTTTATGTGTCATGTAATTTATTTCCATCATTGCGTAACAAAGGATAATATGACATTGTTTTTCATGTTAAGTAACTGCACTCATAAGCAAAAGTTATGGAGACTACACGTTTATAGCTAAATACAAGAAGACTGAAAAATAAAGTTCTGAAAAGTGTGAGGAAAATTGAGAGAGGAAATATATATGGGAAGATAGAGAAAGATGTGGAATAAAAGAATCGAGCGACACGTGTTTCATTTGCACGAGATCTCTCCACTAACTGAGGACGGGATGAAATATGATGTCCATTATCTTACATAGTTTTCTATTTCTCCACTGCGGAAGAGTTTATGTATGTATCTCGAAACGTCTGATTTTATCAAATAATTTATGAAGTATAATAAAATAGCTCATTTCCATCAACACGTAATAACAGAGGGTAATATGCTATTATGTTTTTATTTTTTCCACTGTGGAAGAATTTATTTATGTATCTCGAAACGTTTGATTTTATCAAATGCATTTTATTACGTGTAATGTAGTATATTTCCATCATTGCATAACTAAGGATAATATGGCATTATGTTTCTCATATTAAGTAAGTACACTCATACGCAAAAGTTATGGAGGTTACACTTTTAAGGCTAAATACAAGCGTAAAAGGAAAACTGACAAATAAATGGATGAAAAGTGTGAGAGGAAATACGTAGATAGATGTGGAATAAAAGAATCGAACGACACGTGTTTCATTTGCACGAGATCTCTCCACTAACTGAGGACGAGATGAAATATGATGTCCATTATCTTACATAGTTTTCTATTTCTCCACTGCGGAAGAGTTTATGTATGTATCTCGAAACGTCTGATTTTATCAAATAATTTATGAAGTATAATAAAATAGCTCATTTCCATCAACACGTAATAACAGAGGGTAATATGCTATTATGTTTTTATTTTTTCCACTGCGGAAGAATTTATTTATGTATCTCGAAACGTTTGATTTTATCAAATGCATTTTATTACGTGTAATGTAGTATATTTCCATCATTGCATAACTAAGGATAATATGGCATTATGTTTCTCATATTAAGTAACTACACTGATATGCAAAAGTTATGGAGGTTACACTTTTAAGGCTAAATAAGCGTACACGGAAAACTGACAAATAAATGGATGAAAAGTGTGCGGAAAAATTGAGAGGAAATACGTAGATAGATGTGGAATAAAGGAATCGAACGACACGTGTTTCATTTGCACGAGATCTCCCCGCTAAGCTGAAGAAGGGATGAAAGATGATGTCCGCAGCGAAGTGTCATATTTTACTGTGCCCCTAGATACGCGTTTTATTTGCCAGCAAAGTTTCCAAAACGCTCTTCGTCTTGGTAAATACCACTTTTGTCACTATCGAGCAGCATGTACGTTTACATCACCCTTACGTAGCCTCAGCTGAATCATTCTCACAATATTCATGCAAATCAGTCCGATTCAACACTCTCCATATCTCATATTTACAAGTTCACATGATAAATTTTCCTCTGTGCCAAGACACATTCACACAACCTTCTCGCCCTTATGTGAGTGGCTGTCCAAAGAGCTCCCGGATATCTCTTTGTTTGCTTGTAATTGATGTTATGGGGGCTTCTAACAGGCAGATATCAAAAACATGTTAACCCGGATTCGTTCGAACAACCCACCACGCAAAAGGTTCATTGCTGGTAGAAATTAGGGCCTGCCGCTTGCATATTGATGAGATTCTAGTTGTGTCTGGGCTCCAAATGATGCTGCAGTGACGCCAGGGCACACGCGAAATAAGCATTTGGAGGAGCAAATGAAAGGCCAGAAGGACATTGTCGACACTGCAAATAACTAGTGTATTTGCTCGTAATAAATGATGAACTACAAATTAACCAACCACACGCAGGCTACGAAGCAGTGTGCGCCTGTAGTTCACCTACAAACAGACAGTCTGTCCATTATCTGTCCATTTGTTTTTACGTATTTCATTTGTCACTCATCATTTTGCTCCTTCGAAGATAAAAGAGCCTTTTTTTAAAGGGGCTCTTTTATTTTCGAAGGGCGTAAAAGGGGGGAAATCATTCCTACTTTGGAGCAATTATTTAAACTACTTTCTCACTTGTACATTTTTCCTTCCATACCCCTTCTCGGGCAATATTTCTTCGAAGAAACTATTGCAGCATAAAGCGCTTATTTTGTTTATAGGAGTATGATAATGGCCTTGGCCTCAGACACTTTTATTATAGTCTTGGTTGAGAAAGAGAGTAATAATTTTAGAATTTATTTTTAACTTCTGTAGGATTATTAGTCTGGCTGATTTCGAAAAATAACAGTCAGGGCGATGTCATCTACCCTCATTATGTTTTATTATTAATAAAAAACATTAATATTTTATTAATAATTAGTATTAATCTCTCTCTTTGTGTGCGCAATTATTACTCAAAATCCATTGTGGTAGATGTTATTTGAAGATGGAAGATTGTAAGTGATATTGCAGAGAAAAATGGTTTGGACAGCCTGGTGGTCTGGTGATGCCACCAGATCGTCCCTACTATGGAGCAAATTCTGGTTTGGACTCGAAGTCCACGACCTACCTTGAAGTCCATGACCTACTCTGTGGCAGAACTACGTATTCTCTAAGTATCACCATGACAATTCTCAATGCCATACAGCAATGGCTACCAGGACTGTTAAAAATTGGATTAGCCAGTTTAAACCACGGACCTCAGCCCCATTGGATGTCTTGGAGGGAACCTGGGGTAGCGATTAAGCTGAGGCCAAAACGGTCTGCATTCTTCATAACAACTGCTTTGAAGAATTGGAGACGAATTCCAGACTAACTTTTTTCAACCCTCTTGGGCATACTTTCCATCAACTTTCAGGAGGAAGTTTCAGGAGAACCTTCTACCATAGGTTTTTGAGTTAAAATCCCTTTTAACAACAATTAGCTCACAATTTCTTAGCAATTGTTTTGTAAGTGTGTTGACACTAAAGATGATTGGACAGTTAGTCCTGAAATAGGCTGTCACAACAGTCACATCTTTTAAAAAAATAGCCAGTTAACCTTTTGGCGAGGTCTTCTGTTTGAAAGTAGTGCAATACCAGGGCAATTCTTCAGAGTTACGTTTTTTCTATTGAGAGACTTTAGACCATTGCATTGTCGGTGTAGTTTAAAATGTTTAGGGGTAAATATGGTTTAAAGCACAAATATTATTGCAAGAACCTCATAAAAAGAGTAAAAAGAGACATATCACCCCTATTTGTATAGATTCTGAATGATGAATGCGATCACTGATTTTTTTGCGATATTTTGAGCCCTTACACATCGTGGCATGGATTGCACTAGGTGTTTGAGGTAGTTCAGTTCCAGATTTGATCATTCATCATTCTTCCATCAGGATTTTGTCAGCAGCTTTACTGTGGTTGATAGAGAATTGCGAAGCAGAACTGACCTTTCTATCATATCCCAAATATTCTCAATTCCATTCAGACCTGGAGAATTAGATGGACAGGGTAGACGTTAGAAATCTTGGGAATGTTCCTGGAACCATTCAGATAAATTTGCATGGTGGATAGTTATGTTGTAGTCTTGAAAGAATCCATCGTAATCCGGGTAAGAGAAAAGCATCGCAGGTGAATTTGGTCCGATAGAAAAAGGATATTCATTGGAGATAACATGACCTTCAAACGGTATGAGCGGATCCAGTCCACACCAACGGAATATACCCAATGCCATGATTCCACCTCCAGACGCTTGAACAGTGGAAATGGGAGTTTGAATACATTGATTCGCGAGGCGATTTCACCCTTTGATCCTACCTTGGTGCAAAAGTGTAAATCGAGACTGATCAGACCACATGATCTTCTTCCATTGCTTACTAGTCATGTCATTGCCGGCAACATTCCAATTGAATCTTACGATTTTCTAAAGACAGAAATAGCTTTCTTCTACGAATACGACAATTAAATTCCAGATTATTCAACTATTGCCACATAATTTGGTTGGAAATGGATCTTTCTTTGCCTAAATTGAATTTTTCAGTCAATTGCTGCACGCTGGACCTTCTTTGACTCACATTTTGCTTTAAATTACTCTTCCCGTTCCTGGATTGCCGACTTTCTGCTGTATTTCTTTCCTTTTGAACTGAATTCTTTTGTCTTCCACCCATTGTGTACTTTTCAGATGGCTGCTTTAGACATTCACCAGTGATTTCTCAATTGTGGCTCTTAATATAAGCGTACTCCAACAATATTTTTTAATATGATTAATGTGATTTAATTTTTTAAGAAGAGATGGCGCAGTGTATGTAACTGATTGAATGCCAACACCAAACAGTAATCCAAGATGGCAGTAACTTTACAGCAACGTTGTTTTCTCTTGGAAAATTAAAGATAAATTATTTTAAAACAATAATAATTCAGCAGGTAACAATAATCTGAAGCCAAGTGTACATATTTGAGTATTTATCCCCTCAGAATTTAAAAAAATTCCTTCGTTTATCTTTTAAAATACCATTTTTGTTTTAACAAAACTCTCCTTTTAATACGTATAATTTTTAAACACATTACTACCAGCACGTTTGACAGGCTCCTTAGGAAACTAAGTAGCATGTCTTTCTCTGCAATCGTGCCCCCACTTTGTGAACCTGACAACTGTTAGCTACGACATCACAGTGTTGATAGGGCGCACTTGCTTTAAAGCTAGTTACATCGAAAAGTTTCATGCAACAGTAATTGAGATTGTGCTGGGCCGTGTCGAATGATGTTTACCAGTTCAAAACACCTGTCAGGTAAGAGTGCGTGCGTGCGTGTGTATGTGTGTGACTGTAGAGAATATTCTTAACGAAGTTCACCGATATTATTTTTCCACTTTGCACGCTTTCAAATCTGCAATGGCAGTTGCAAATGTTCCAAAATTTTGGGAAGTTTGAAGAAAATGAAGGAATATATTTGATTATGTTTTGTACGTCTTCAATTCCTTGTAGGTTAGCAGCGAGGGGAATAAGTCATTATGATGCCGAACAAGCCTTGAGATATCATTGGCTAATATTCAATAGCAGTTTATCCTCGTAGAATCACACTTTGTTCCCTCTGGAATCAATGGCAGCTTACCCCTGTAGAAGTATCTTTCCCGTATAGCAAACATACGTTGATTGCAATTGCTAATTTATCTCTCAGTGTCGTTGCCTAGTAACTTATTACAATCGTGCTAAGCTGCAACTCCATAGAGATAATATTGCTTAGTAATTTATTATTATTCAGCTCCATGGGATAATATTGCCTATCAATTTGACAATTATTCAGATATTCATTTATTATTACTCTGATAAGTTACAAAATTGAAGTTACATTTTCTAGTCGTGTGATAATAAATTTCTTTCTTTTGATTATTATCCTAATTCGTTATCCTGATTATTATCCTAATCAGTAATAAGAATCAATTGCAGTTTACCCCTGTAGAGGTGTCTTTCCCCTATAACAAGCACATGTTGATTGTAATTGCTAATTTAAAATTAGCAATTGCAACAGCATGTAATTCCTTAGTAATATAATATTGATTAATAATTTTTTATTATCCTTCTAAGCTGCAACTATGTAGTGATAATATTGCCTATTAATTTTATAATTATTCAGACATTCATTTATTATTATCCTGATAAGTTACAAAATTCAAGTTACATTTCCTTGTCGTGAGATGGTTATTTTATTTCTTCTGATTATTATCCTAATTTTACCATCTCATTGTCATAATTTTGTCTTGTCATATTATCATTATTTAGATTTACTAGGATAATATAAAAGTAGGGATACTCGTACTTTTATTGATTTTAAGAGAATTCATAAAAAAAATTGTTGACAATTTTAAAAATAATATTTTTAAAATTGTCAACAATTTTTGTCTGTAAACTGCGCGTGTTCTGAGGTCAATTTTCTGTTTGCTGGGTGGAAAACCGGAGTTTCCGGGAGAAATCCATGCTACCCTCTTCCAGTCATTAATGGAATTCGAACTCAGGTCTTTTACACCTAGTGTGGGGTGGACGGCGATCCTACCAACTATGCTACTCACGAGGGGCACTTTTCGGATTCAAGGTTCGAATTTAAAGAGTATCCTTTTAAAACTTATTTCATCCACCAAAAACATGATGGTCTCTTGATAAAGTTGAAAGAGCTTTATCAAGAAGAATGAAAGTTCTGGACGAAACTCTTCTCTACTTCTGAGCTCAATCCAGAAGCAGAGAACAGACACTTCAGTAATTATTGGAGATTTTACAACAGTCGGATAAATACTGACGTCACGAAATTTATTGTAGAGTTTCCAGGGATCGTTCTTCAGTTCTAAGTGACAGACTTTATGGACACATCTGTGAATATTTGATTATTTTTAAAGTTTTATATAACAACTTTCAACAAGAAAACAACGCTGCTGCAAAGTACTCGCCATCTCAGATTACTGTTTGTTGTTAATATTCAACCAGTTAATATTTTACCTCAAGCCTATTTGACATCAACTAACTCAGTCACTTGCATTTCAAAGTGCATCATTGGATAACCACCATCTACAATGTCTTCCACTAAATACGAAAGTCGTCTCCACCCAAAAAATGCAGAAATCTCCTAGAGATCTATACACTGCGCATATAACGACCATCGTTCCCACAACGGGTGGAAAAAGATTTGGGTTCGAATCCCATCAATGACATAAGTCTCAGAAGACAATAGGCCCCTTTTCGCTGGGGGCCCTATCCCTACCTAAGTTTAAAAATTTTAAAGTCTGCGGTGCTTGCACTTTTCGAACGATAAACCAATAAAGAAAAAGCAAACCATCTTTGCCCACAAGCAATAATCCACTATCATCATCCACTTACCTGGAAAACAACGTCACTTCCATCTTTATTTCCGGTAATGCAGAATTTCATCAACATTTTCGTGCGCACACCAACAGCTTCCGGTCTGTAGATTCGCTTTCATTTTTCTTTAAGCTTTTTCTCTTAGCAGTCAGTAGGAGGTGATAATATTTCCACTTTCGCATCTTGATGGAAAAGGACGAGTAGAGAAAGACTAACAGGAACCCCCTCACCCCCTCTTCCCCCCCCCAACTTTAGCAACAAGCCGAGCTCCCGTTCGTCAGCATCTCTGCACACCGAACGCGATAACAGCTCCATAATTGCTAGCTAACTAGCTGTGAAATTGCTCGATGTTTTCACTCATAACTGGGAAGTTGATGGTGTAGGTAGAAGCTCTCTCTCTCGCTCTCTCTCCTCCTCCTTTCTCTTTCTCCGAACAAATGGCAGAGACAGTGATTTTTGAGGAAATAAGTGCTGACGCCTCTTTAGTGAGATATTAAAGATGGGTGTTCGTGTTATGCCCTCGACCTTAGTGATGTCGATAAAGAAGGAATTGCTTTTAACTCGCTGATGACTAGGAAGTCTTAAGAAAGTACACTTTGATCTCGCACTCGTGTGACTTTCAATGAACCTATCTAAGTTCTTTCTTTTTTTTAAGAATAGATTTACTTCCGGTATATCGATCTTTCTCTCCTCATCTCACTCAATGCTATTATCATTCGTTCTGTCCATTATGATATCCAGGTTATCGGATTACAATTCCAGTTCTCAGATAGCTACGAGTTGATTTTCTTATCAAAGGTTTTCATTAAGATGTTGATTTAAATGAAGAAGACCTTGAGATTCTCATCCATTACTAATAATTCGATAATATTTTTTTTGGTTTTATTTTAATGTTTAGAGTGACAAGAAATCTGAAATTGCTTGTTGCTGATGAGGATAATATTCTTTGGTTTTAAGCACTATTTTTTGATTTATTGATCGTTTATATTTATTATCGCTTAAAATAAATAAAACAATAGTAAACTGGTGTGCAAAACTTAAGGAACAGCACTGTTTATAAAGGTTACAACCACAAAATCTTTACTTAAGGTATTTTTTACTGATGAGAGTAGATTCAGTCTCAGCAGAGATCTTGGACGTCAGATAATCTGGCGAGAGGTTGGCACACGGTATCAGCCCGCAAAACATCACTGAAAGGGATCGATGGCGGTCGAGGTGTTCTCGTCTGGGGAGGCGTTATCTTGGATGGACGTACAAAACTCCAGATACTGGAACGCCATTGGCCCCGAATTGATGTTTAAGGATGATAACACCACACCCCATCGCACTGCAGCTGTTGATATGATTTTGGAAAGTGAGGACATTGTTCGTATGGATTGGCCTGCATGTTGATCCGATCTAAATCCCATCGAACACATATGGGACGTTCTGGGGAGACGTCTAGCAGTACGTCCACACCCACCAGAAAATGTTCACCAGCTGAAGATGGCACTGACAAAAGAATGGACGACGTTACCGCAAGAACTTATCAACAACATTGTTCTAAGTATGGACAGGCGGTGCATAGCCTGCATAGACATTAGGGGTGGCCATATCTCCTACTAAGGACCACCTCTTCCCTTTGTTCCATCTTTGGCAATGATGCATCTGTATCATGGCAGCCAGTGCTATGTTGCCATTTTTGAATAAAGTCCCTCTGTACCATTTTGTTTCCGTTGTGTGTGGGTGTTGTTTCCTTCATCGTTTCTGTACCTCACGAGGTTCCTTTGGTATGCTTTTCCCATATCCAGGCCACTCCTATGAGAAACTACAGGTGAAAACCTGACTGGTCCTTAAATTTTGCACAACAGTGTATAATTATATATCATTATTATTACATCTCCCCGATGGAGATTTATACACCATGATAGGTATTTATACCAAGGTTATCTGGAGCTCCTTGTAGTCTCTCGTGTTGGGTATTTGTCACCATGCTAGCGGTTGACACGGTGATCGGAAGGGTCGTTACTTGTTCCATATGCCACAGCTCTTTGACCTCTTGTCTTAGGTCTGTGTACCTCTTGATCTTGTCCTCTTAGGTCTGTGTACATCTTGTTCTTTTCCTCTTAGGTTTCTGGAGGTTGCCGGTGTTGGGCACCGCTGTGTCGATCAGGTAGGTACTCTTTTTCTTCTTGTTAAAGCACGTTTTCTCTGGTCTGTTGTGGGGGATCGTCTTGTCCGTTATTATGGTTCAGTCCCAGTAGAGCTGGTGGGTAGGTTCTCTAGTACAGCCTGGGGTACTAGAGACCCTAGTACCCCAGATCAACTGGTATTCTTTGATCAACTAGTATTTCCTTACTAGCTTCTGATGTATTAATCTTGGTGATCTCGTCAAGTCTGTGAATATACTCCGTCTGGATAATCACCCTCATCCTGCGTTGATGTGTTGGATCATTTCTGAGGCCAGCTGACTTCGTCGACATGTGTCATCTCTCACTTCGGGTTCCTTGGCGATATATTTTCTATAGTTCCTGGTGTTGATTACCGGGTGTTGGATGGAGAGCATGAATCCTTCAATCTCGGGGAAAAGCGTTTCGCTCGTGAGCCATGCGTTCAATGCTTTATCTATGTGGTCTTGCTGGTGGTCATTCTAGTGTCTGCCATGGAGTGTCATCTTTACCATCTTTCTTTCTTCCGTCTGCGCCAGAGGAGTCTCCTCGCTTAGATTGATTGTGTATGCTGCTTGTCTTTCTTTCTTATGGCCTAGCAATACTCATAATATAATATTACGAGTATTATAATATTCCAATTAATTGTCTGATAATATTGTCTCATAATATGATCATTATTAAGATTTACATTTATTATTATCGTAAATAGCAAGTGTCTTATCGATAATCTTATCATATACTCTAAAAATCTGTAAGAATGTAAGTTAATATTTTCTATAAATATAAGTCCCATTATATTTTGATTTATTTTTATTACTCTGATAAATTTATTGTCATATTATAATGATTTAGATTTTATTTATTGTCATCCGGCTCTTTTACAGATTATCTTCGGATAATATTGTGTGACCATGCTGTTTTTATTTCCTCTTTCCTCATCCTGATAAACTACGGTTTATGACAATATCATCTTTATAATATAATATATGATAATATTATCCTTATAATATTATCACTATTGAGTTTTAAAATTAAATAAATTATTAATTTACTGGTAATACTGATGTAAGATTATTATTGGCCCGAATACATGTTTTAATGATAATATTTCCATGTAATGTTATTATTATTTTTATTTGCTTTGTATATTGTCATAATAAATTACAAAATAAACTATCGATAAAACTATCCTCCAATTAATTGGGCTCGCTCTATTATCAATTCTTTTCCTAGATTTTCCATTTTTTTTATTCACTTGTTGATGTGATAATTGCTGTGTTATCTGATTTATTATCCAAGAATTGAACTATGAGATGAAGGATATGAGAATTATCAGTTCTGATTTCTCCGTTTTTTTTTCTTTGTAAACACAACAACTGCAGCAACCTGTAAACTGTTATCCTCCAAGTGTGCTTCGTGACTTCTTCAAGATAGTAGTCAAGAGATGTCGATAATCCTTCGCTGACAGATGGTTGCTAACCAATGATAACATTAGTAGCAGACAGTGCTTGGAGGCAGCGATTCGCCACAGTCCTTAGACAATTAGAGGCTTCTTCTGCTGCTCCGCCTCCAAATGTAAAGAGCAGTGGATATAGTTATTCGATCCGCTGGTTTTCTTTTAACCTATTTCCATCAAAGAGATGGAAAGCAAACAAAAAGCTTCATGGCATGTTCAGTACTATGAAATATTTCTTTTATGTTCGCTAACCGCTGATTTATTCTTTACTAACAACTTTCTGTCTATCGAAGGTTAACTTCATTCTTAATATCAGTTTATTTTTATTCATTATTATTATCACTTTATTAGAATTCATTGTTATCCATCGTTACACCTTTTTGTTTATTTCATTACTATCGCCGAGGTATTTCATTGTCATCATCCCTTTGTTCATTTGATTGTTATTATTCGCTTGTTTATTTCATTGTTTCACCCTCTTTCTTCATTTCATTGTTATTATTCACTTGTTTATTTCATTGTTTCCCCCTCTTGGTTCATTTCATTGTTTTCACCCTCTTTGTTCATTTCATTGTTTACACCCTCTTTGTTCATTCCATTGTTATCACCACTTTATTTTATTGTTATTACCTTTATTTTATTTTTATTATTTTATTTTATTGTTTTATTATTATTTTATTGTTACGAATAAAATAGACAAATGAGGGATAATGATGAAACAAACAAACAAGATGGGTGATTTCATTGTTATCACCCTATGTGTTTATTTCGTTGTTATCTCTTACTTGTTTATTTCATTATTATATCTCATTTGTTTATTTCATTGTGGTCGGCCATTGATGTCATTGCTTTCACTCGATTATTCACTCCATTGTTATCACTCGATTATTCATTCCATTGTTATCACTCGATTATTCACTCCATTGTTATCACTCTA